>NC_056728.1:254905144-255195706 GCF_019279795.1 Protopterus annectens
AATCTTGATGAGTGGATGGAAAATAGGAAATACACCCTGTGGATCACTTCTGTGTCTCTGCTCGACAGTGGCACAGGAAAATAACTTTTTTGGGTGGTGTAAGCCAGGGAAATTTGTTGGCTAGGCTTATGTAGGCCCTTGGGCCAATAGCCTTGTACCTACCTATGAACCTATGAACCTATCTACTTTCAAAATATGTTTACAATGAGAGCAATGACCACATTCATGTTTTTTTCTGAATAGAAGAGGTGGTCTGTGATGAGTAGAACTGTCATTTGATAAGACAAGGCATAACTGGAGACACAGATTTTTTTCATGTCTGTTTTTTACTGCTCTCCTACAATCCACTATGAGCTACCTGACAGTACAATTAAACATGCATGTGAAGGCAGAGAGGAATAAGAATGTCCCAGTACAGAGTTATCCTGACACCTTGAGAGGATGTTTAACGTCTGGCCTTCCCTTAGTCCACATTGCTGACCTCCATTCGTGACATGCAGTGACATGCTAAATGCATTTAATTTGCACCCTGCTTCTATTGCAGACAAACTGCCTGAACTAGAGTTCCAAGCCACCACTGACTTCCACTGGGAGCTATAATCAAGCAGGAATCCCAGTCTTCCCTTCCAAGATGGTCTGTCATTTCTGCTGATACACTGAATAAAACATTTAATGAATGTTTCATATAAAGTGCACTGCTTCAGAATGATGCTCTTTTCTAAGGCAGAATGTTGCTGTCCCAAAATACAGTACATAACAAAAGAAAAAACCTCCATGACAGCCTTGGCTTTGTTTACTTGTCTCTCTCTCATAGCAATCAGAGGTTTGGTTAATGACCAGGTGGAGTCATTAAGACACTTTTCATTGCTGCTAATAACACAGCAATGCTTCATTGAAGGGAATGAATAATTGTGTGCATCCCTGTAATGATACAAGGTGGTGGTGTAAGACATGGCACACATATATAAGCCTTTGTGCATGGTAATGTATTCACTGTACATTGGCTAGAGGTACCTACTGTTACTGTAACAGTACCATTTATAATAAACAGTAAAGCATATACTTTACTATGCAGAATGGGCATGTTTTCCTTATAAACCAAAACAAGTACGTTATTACAGTATTTAAATATGTATCAAAGAAAGTTTATATTAGATTCACATCTTAATTATGAGAAAAATGGTGGCTATAAATTGTTAAATGGTCAGCAGATGATCTTTTTTTGAGAGCAGCTACCAAACTCAGTGAAGTGTGATACTCTATTTTAGATAACCGGCTGAATGTTATTGCCACCCTGTTAGAAACAAACAGTCTCCCACAGCATGTTAATGTACAGATACCACCTAGTAAAAAAAAACAGTTTTGCCACTTCAGTGTCACATATTAAGCTCCCACGAAGCAGGGACTACAAAAAAGAAAATAACCACCATTTTCTATTGTCATTAGATGCAGTTTTGATGTTTAGCAAGCAGATAAATTATTTATTTATTTATTTATTTATTTATTTGACATTTGTTAACCAGGTTGGTCCAGCTGAGCTGTATGGCCCTTTTTCAGTGGAGATCCAAGGAGAAAAGCTCCAGTTAACAGAAATAATGACACTTTATGATGCAATTTTATACATGGATCAAAAAATAAAAGCTTTAGACAATAATATACAATGTTATGAATATGAACAAATATGAACAGCTAGTAATATACAGAAATTATGTACATGAACAAAAAGAACAAAAAGCTCAAAGAAATACAGGGGGTATACAACATTGTAGGACAGAAAGGAAGTAATGGTTGCAGAATTTTTTTTAAATACAAAGAAAAAAAAACAACCAACTACCTAAAGTAATTGCAATAGCAGTTAGACGGGCTTACTGTTTTATTTACCACTTGCTAAGCGTGGCTTAGAAAAAGCTATGTTTAGTGAGGTAGAAAAATAAAGAAAATATAATTCTACTGTAATAAAGTGAATGCTAATGCTGATGTTTTTAATGCAGTAACTATGAACATTAAAAATGTGTAATTCATGTCTTTATTTAGTGCTTTGTATGTTTCTCCGAATATCAAGAGTTAGGTTTATCTTATTAAAAAAAAATAAAATGTCTGTAGTCTAAAATAAATGTTCAGTCACTGGTTTCTTTAATCATAACTGGTTATGTCCAAATGCTAATATACTGGATGAAATTTCTTTGCTTGGGAGAGAAAGAGTGTGTGTGTGTGTGTGTGTGTGTGTGTGTGTGTGTGTGTGTGTGTGTGTGTGTGTGTGTGTGTGTGTGTGTGTGACTGAGGAAGTGAGAGACAGGGAGATCACTTGTCAACTTCTTTGCTCAACAGTTTTTATCAGAGCAATAAGGAATATTAAACTCTAATGTCTAGCTTTATCAACTGACTGTAACCTTTAGCAATTTATCTGGAAATAAAATTTCTTGACTGTAGAAGCAAGAATATGGGGCAGTGTAGTGGTTCGCTCGGGAGCTCGCAGCACTAGCACTATCAGATCAGGTTTCCCCAATACCTCCTCAACCAGTAATTAATACAGGCTCTATCAAATGTAACTCAAAGGGAAGCAGATACTCTGAATGTACCCCACTTATTCTGCTTTTTCTGCTCTCCCTGAATAGAGCTCACAGATCGTCTCTGTAGTCTTGTGGTGTCTGGGCCCTGCTCCGTTTGCCTCGCCACTCCCCTACCTTGCCCCCTTTTCCCATCTGCCCCCAATATGTCTACATTTATTCTAACCCCTTGTCACCTAACCACTCCCTACAGCCACTCAGCTGCATCTACCCAAACCACACCCCTTGACTAACTCTCTATACAAATATCCCACACAGTAATATCCTACCATACCTCTATACCATACCACCCTTTAGGCACAGCACTACTTGCATCCAAACAACACTACTTGCATCCAAATACCACTGCCACAAACTATGCAAGTCTTACTAACATCTGTCCTTTTAACCCTCATAACCCTAACTTACATTACATCCATACAACATACTAACACACCACTACCCCACACCACCTACCATACAACACATACCTCTACACCTATAGTAACCCACATAAGCTTCCCAATAGCCCCCTCTTTATTTAATGACAACGCAATATTACTCATACATAAGAAGTACATTCCATTATCCTACACTAGAAAAATATCATGTAAACTCCACATAGACATACTACAAACAATCAAACTCACACTACTTTTAAAGAAATACCTCCTAACCTCAGGAGATATTCACCCAAATCCATGGCCATGCAACATCATGACTCCTAACAAACACACATCAGATCTATTTATCATCAACCTTAACTCCTGCAGTATATCAAACAAACTTCTTACTTACACGCATTCATAACCTACTACTTCCCTGACATTCTAACCATAACAGAGACCTGGTTAAAATCCAGCACCAAGAGTGAAGAAATTCACCCTCCAGGATATAATATCCAAAGACTAGATAGGATGGGAAAGAGGGGGGGTGTTGCAATTGTCTATAAAAACACACTTACTCTCCAGCCTCTACAAACTCCTCTACCTAGATTTCATACTGCTGAGATCTTAGACTCTGTGCTGCTGCTAAACAAGAAAAAGTGCATCAATATTCTTTGTGCTTATATCCCTCCAGGTAACAACTCTCCAATAATTGAGGAAATTCTGCAATGGACAAAAGATAACCTCCCACAAGAGACTATTTTACTAGGTGACCTAAACACAGATTGGCTAGCCTGCAACTCTAAAAACACCACTAACCACATCAACCTATATGGATTCTCTCAAATCATTGAAGAACCCACTAGCATAGATAAAAGATCCCAAAAGGAATCTATACTAGATTGGACACTGGTAAACTACCCTAAACATAATTACCAAATAGGCTGTCTACCAGATGGACTTAGCGACCACCTCCCAACATTCCTCCTATGAAAACGTGCAAACTTACCCAAACCTACAGTCTATAGATTAGTTAGAGATGATCATAATGTAAATCCTCAAGATCTCAACACTACTTTAAAAAAATGTAACTGGGAACCATTACACACCCTTGACTTAGACCAAGCAGTTGACTACTTTAATAGTACTCTTACTAACATCCTTGATTTAGTAGCCCCCATAAGAAAACTTAGAGCTAAACTACATTATGCTCCATGGCTTAGTTAGTCCACTAGAGCCTTATTAAAGTCCAGAGATAAGGCATGAAAAACCTGAAAGAAGGATAACACTAGTCTATCCAAACAAAACTATCAACAACTTAGGAATCAGGCCAAAAAACAAACAAAGCTTGATAAACAGAACTACTTTCTAGGTATCCAAAACAAACACTCTAACAACCCCTAAAAGTTCTGGCTTGCAATTAACTCCCTACTAAAACCTGGCAAAACCACCACACCAGCTCCCACCTCCACCAACACAAATAGCGACATAGCCTCCCAATTCAATCATCACTTTACTGAATCCATTAAATCACTATCCACCCAACTATCCAAAAATAGCTATTTATCTATGCCAACAACAGCTCCTAACAACACACCTCCCTTTACGCTCTCACCTGTCCCAACCTCTACAATAAAAAAATTCTTCTTAAAACTAAAACCCACTACTCTTGCAGCAGATGGTATACCAGCTAATTTCCTAAAAATGCTGACTCCTTATCCTACCCTGTCTCAATCCTTATCAACTGCTCCATACAGGAATCCTATATCCCTCAACTGTGGAAAATCTCCTACATTATTTCCCTTCATAAAGGTGGAAATTCCTATGATTTCTCAAACTACCACCCCATTGCCATTCTGTCTCCTTTATCAAAGATACTTGAGAAATGCATACACTCTCAGGTCATGCATTTCCTAAATTCAAACAATCTCCTCTCCTCTACACAACATGGCTTCCGCCCACACCACAGCACAACTACCACTCTTCTCTCTTTTACAAACCTGGTTACCCAACATAGAAATAATAATTTTGTATCTGCTATATTCCTAGACCTCTCTAAAGCATTTGACATGGTTTCTCATTCCATACTAATAGATACTCTAACCTCTTTATCCTTTGCCCCTGACACTATTGCCTGGTTTAAAAACTATCAGACAGACAACAATCTGTCCAGTGGCAGGGTGTTTTATCACCTTTACTCCCAACCACTAGTGGTGTACCTCAAGGTTCTATACTGGGTCCACTTCTCTTTTCTATCTTCACCAATAATCTGCATACTTCTACCCTGCATGCCTTAGTCATTTAGTATGCAGATGATTCGACCCTAATCTGCTCAGTCCTATCTCTTACAACTCTACAACAGCTCACCCAAGAATCCTTTGCCTCAGTGGAAAATTGGATCATTAATATCCAACTTATCTTAAATCCCAACAAAACTAAATTACTCCTAGTTACCCCTAACAAATCAAAAACCTCTCCTCTCTCCTTCTCTGTCTCCTCCAAAAATGGTACTGTCATTTCACCTTCTACCCATACCAAGCCCCTTGGCGTTGAAATAGACAATAACCTCCACTTTGACATTCATATCTCTCAAATTATTAAAAAGGCACACAAAACAATGGGTACCCTATACAGACATAAAAAGTTTCTGTCAGATCAGGCTCAGGTCACCATAGCCCATTATTCCACATGAATGAATGCATCACCAATACTGACTTACATTACAAAATCTGACCTTGACAAACTTGAGTCTTGTTATAACAAAATCGCCAAGTTACTAATAATTCCCCCTTTAGAACCCATCATTGTATACCTCTTAGGCAACTTCAGTGGCTTGAACTCCCACAGTTATTAACTTTTCACCAACTAGTCATAGCATATAACATCCTAAAACATCCTGACAAAACTCCAGCACTATGGCAATTACTGAGTCACTATACACCAAATCGTCCAGTGCACTCTGCCAATAAATCACTCGTCTCTATCTCCTCAGCCAACAACACACCATGTAAAGCACTATTTTCACACAGTATAACTAAAAGTTGGAATAGTCTCCCCACTTCTGTGACTTCTGCATCAAATACCACACAATTCAAAAACTCCCTTAAGACTGATATTCTAAGCTCATGGTGTTACATAATATGCTATCTCCATCCTTTTCTTTCTGTCCTACTTCAGACCCTCTGTAAGCATGGTATTGATAAATGGTATCCCTTGAAATACATTTTTTGTTGTGATTTCTGTCCTTATTTTCACAACTAACAAAATGTATATATGTAAATATTGCTGATGAGAATTTTTTTTACTGTTTTTTTCTGTTCCTTAAATGCTGCTATGATGACACTGTTTTTTTACCTTCTGTATAATAACATTATTATTGTGTTAGTTATGTGCAGCTTCTCTCCAAGGGCCTCCACTGTAAATTAACCTCGTCCAGTCGGACCATCCCGGTTAACAAATGTAAAATAAAAATAAATCAGGGATGTTCTGCAAAGCCAGGAACATTTGGAGGTACAGTAACATAGCAAAAATGGGGCAAAAGGGAGAGTTGCTTTGAATGCAAAGTATTAGAGGATGTAGGTGTGATCAGGAAGTGCACTTCATTCACTATTGTCTTGTACCAGTGTTTTTTTTTTTGCTATTCACTTGAACAGTTAAGAGGAGGCATGGGTCTGGTGTAGGAAGCTGATTAGTACAACTGCACCAACGGACTTGCTACAGTGTAAGACGAGATGCGTTTTTCACTCTTCCCTGAACGGCTGATCGGCTTATGAAGTAGGAAGCTGATTGGCACAAATGTATTAATTTGCTTGCTACCGTGTAAGCTGAAGTGCTTTGCTAAAGAGTTAGGAGGGTGGTGGGTCTGCTATAGAAAGTCAGTTGGTATGAAGGTACAAATCAGCCCACTACAGAGTAAGCAGGTACCATGTGCACTTGATGAACAAGATATGGTATGGGGGGCTGCAATGCCTTCTACTGTATGAATTTTTATTCATTCATTTTATTCACAATAACAGGTGAGGTTTATTCAGCTGGACACATTTGTTTGTAAGAGTGTATGTGTGTGGCTTTCTGTGTATATGTGTGTGAGTCTGCATTTGTGTATGTGTATCTGTGTGTTTTGACATTAAATATTTCTAGAACTTATACTTTGGATACAAAATGATATCTCCAAAAACAATTACATATGTTACACCAACTTTGAAACATTAGGCAGAGGAACTCTTACATGAAAAATACAAAACAATTTATATACAAATAAACAAAAGCAAATATTAAAATAATTGCTCAGTAAGCACAATTATGCCCCCCAGTGAGTGTTACAGGGGAAATAATGTCCCTTCCAGGGGTGTAGAGGCCATCCTTCTGTGGCATTTGGCTGTTCAACACCCTGAGCAGGCCATTATTTTCCCAGTAGCATCCATAATGGAGGGCATTACTTCTTGCTTACTTCCTGGCTGGCATGTACCACCCTTCATAGCTTCATAGTTTCTTACTTAACTATTGACCCTGAAGGATTTTTAGAAGCCTAGCCATGCATTCACATTAACTTTTTTAGACCTTGTAATTTACATATGAACAACCCCTAACAGGTAGAACATTTACGTTAGCCCATTCCAGAAAGGGACAAGGGTGCTACACCAGAGATGAGTTTGTGGTTTCCCATCCAGTCATTCAGATTACTGTTGAAGAGAGTAAGAGCAGTACTTTGTTTTATGTGGTGAGGAAGATGATTTCAAAGAAGTGTAATTATCTTTGCCACATATCTGTTCCTCCCACAGCTTCTATTTCTGTTGCAGAAGAGATTAACATCTCATGAGCAGGTGTTTATGCTAATTATTACTGTTCTTGTGGATGTACACTGTAGCAGGTCTGAGAGGATAGGATTTATTTGAGCTAAATTTATCATGTAGTAGCTTGACTACGTCCTCTTGGTCTGAGGAGGTGGTATCACTATTACTGGGTGCACGGCTGTGCATTGCTTTTGAGGTTTCTAGCATACTTTAATAAGGCTTTGTGATTGCCTTTACCATGGGTGGCTATTTTAAACTCCTATCTGGCTTTGATTGATTTAATCAGGGACTGGAGTTCCCTGCTAAGTTTGGCAAGAGTATTTTTGGCATTCTGAGAGTTACACTTATTTTACATGCAATTAGTTTGGTAGGTAATCATGTCTACTGATCAACTATAGTTCATGCATGTAGGAAGAGTATGAATGTCTCAAAAACAACGCATATTAAATGTTTCATGTATAATTTACTTATGTGGCACTTTTTGGGTACAGCTGAATTTTTTCAATCAGAATTCAGAAGTGATATTTGTTGTGGATGTTTTTTTTCTAACTATAGCAGCATTTGTGGGCTATAGTTTTAGCTGCAAAAGGAGACATGTTTGTTTATCTGATTTAGTAACTGAATGGCTATTAATGTATAGAAGTTAACGTACAGTTATAGCACATACTTGGTGTAAAGGAACATTTTTTTCTGAATGCTTGTTTCATCATAGATGTTTTTATCTGTATCCATACGTACAACTAAATGTAGCAGTACCCGATACAAGCTTTCTGCAGCTGTTCTAATTATACTCCAAGTGCAGATTAAATTCTTCCTACAAACACTAATCGTATGCTTGTCACCTTTACAACTACAACTATAACTACAACACTTATGTCTGCTAGGCATATAGTTCAATGGTGGAAGATTCCTTCCTTGTCATCTGAAAAGTGTTACTGTAGACACATCAGGAATAAAATATTATTACCAGTGCACATCACTAAAATAAACTCTTACCGCAAACACACGATCTGTTCTCTTATTTTTCCCCACTGGAGTTCTTTGAGTAAGCGATCCTCGATACTGGGAGTTACGGTCAAATAAATCTGCACTTTCTTTAATAAACACAGATAAATAAAGTTAGTTGTGTAGAACACTGCATTATTTTAACTGTTTTGTGAAAAATATCAATTAATTAGTGTTAAACATACAATGCTGCAAACTAAACTGGCAAGGAGTCAAAGATAACTGATAATGATAAAACGTTTTTTTTTCAGAGTGAGCCTTGGAATATGCAGTTTATCCCAAGCAGTGTTTACCATTATAAAAATTATAACATTTTTTTCAGCCTCATCCATACAGACCATCCAATCATTGTTCCACTGTTCCACCATCCATCCTCTCCCGGGACAAGTATGGTATAGACATGCTCCCATATGCATACTCTGTTGGCTATCAGTCCATAACTCCTTGCCTCATTGATGCCCTGAACAGGACCATGCCGTTTCCATCTTGTACCAAGAAGAGAAGAGATTACTCTATCTCCTCTCTTGCCAATCGTCACCCTCTGCATTTCACAATCAAACCTTGCATATATAAGAACTCTCCCTGTTTGCCAGGAGGTCAAGATAAAATATTAATGATCCAGATTTTAGCAGTAATAAAGTGCTATTACTCAAGCACAATATTACTACTTTGCAGCATACATGCACGTTTTCTCCACTGCTCTTTTGAGTAACTTCCACAATATGGAATGGACACACTGCTACTTATGAGAAATAATGACATGAAAAAATGATGATGGTACATGATGTGGAGTAAGGAAGGAATCAATTTATTTTTATTTATTTATTTTTTTTGTTATAATTCTAACAGTATTAACATTATTTATTCCAAAACAAATCATATATATTATTGATTTATTTATCTTTCCTTGACTGGTTTAGTCCTGCTCGACTAGTAGCCTTTTGCAGAAAAGACCCAAGGTGTTATTTACACTAGAGGGGAAAATTTGATCTGGGCATTGGGAACTCCCCCCCCCCCAACTCTTTCATGTTTGGAGCTACTAGGTGGTGCTGCAGGCCTGCAAAAGCCACAATGAAGAGGTCTAACAGAAGCAGAAGCAGCAGCAGGAGGAGGGAGAAGTTATGTAGAGTTTGCAGGTGGAAAATGAGGAAAATGGAGGGAAAATGTTTGGGATACATAGAAAGTGTTTTTTTTTTAATGAAATGTTATGCAGTGGGATATTAACATTTATATGGAAGAAAGGTGTGAATAATGAAATAAAAACTGAAGACCCATCATGCTAAATAACACAGATTATAACATTTTTATGGGAATAGTGGAGATGAAAATGGGGGAAGGATGGGAATATTATGGAAGAAAGTATATATGGAATAAAAGGGAAGGGAAGTCAAGAATTATTATTGGCTGTGGCAGGATTTGTATAAGTAAAAGAGTGGATTTGAATGTTAGGGTAGGTGATATTAGCAAGGCATCTGATACTGTTGAGGAATGTTTGGAGAACTACGGAATATGTAACAGAATAAGGAGAGTGCATATGTCGGCCTATCAGAATAAGGGGGTTAAGAAATAAGCATGAACTACAAAACAAGGATGTCCCATGCGGTGAATATTGTGGGCTTTCGTGAAGAATGCAATAGTGAGTGAAGTAGCTTATAAAAGGAAAGATGCTAGATATATGATGCAAAAAGATGTGGTGATATTGGTTGTTTTGATACACACAGATGACATAATTATAGTTGCTAAGAAGAAAATATGGAGTGGGAAGTGTTGGTCTGTCTGAATGGTTATTTAAATAAATTCTGAATTACCTTGAATAAAGATAAAGTAAAGGTATGAGTGATTGGTAGAAATGACATGTTTGTAAAGGTATGAGTGATTGATAGAAATGACATGTTTGTAATGGTATGAGTGATTGGTAGAAATGACATGTTTGTAAAGGTATGAGTGATTGGTAGAAATTACATGTTTGTAAAGGTATGAGTGATTGGTAGAAATGACATGTTTGTAAAGGCATGAGTGATTGGTAGAAATGACATGTTTGTAAAGGTATGAGTGATTGGTAGAAATGACATGTTTGTAAAGGTATGAGTGATTGGTAGAAATGACATGTTTGTAAAGGTATGAGTGATTGGTAGAAATGACATGTTTGTAAAGGTATGAATGATTGGTAGAAATGACATGTTTGTAAAGGTATGAGTGATTGGTAGAAATTACATGTTTGTGAAGGTATGAGTGATTGGTAGAAATGACATGTTTGTAAAGGTATGAGTGATTGGTAGAAATTACATGTTTGTAATCAATGACATGTTTGTAAAGGTATGAGTGATTGGTAGAAATGACATGTTTGTAAAGGTATGAGTGATTGGTAGAAATGACATGTTTGTAAAGGTATAAGTGATTGGTAGAAATGATATGTTTGTAAAGGTATGAGTGATTGGTAGAAATGACATGTTTGTAAAGGCATGAGTGATTGGTAGAAATGACATGTTTGTAAAGGCATGAGTGATTGGTAGAAATGACATGTTTGTAAAGGTATGAGTGATTGGTAGAAATGACATGTTTGTAAAGGTATGAGTGATTGGTAGAAATGACATGTTTGTAAAGGTATGAGTGATTGGTAGAAATGACATGTTTGTAAGGTATGAGTGATTGGTAGAAATGACATGTTTGTAAAAGGTATGAGTGATTGGTAGAAATGACATGTTTAAAGGTATGAGTGATTGGTAGAAATGACATGTTTGTAAAGGTATGAATGGATTGGTAGAAATGATATGTTTGTAAAGGTATGAGTGATTGGTAGAAATGACATGTTTGTAAAGGCATGAGTGATTGGTAGAAATGACATGTTTGTAAAGGCATGAGTGATTGGTAGAAATGACATGTTTGTAAAGGTATGAGTGATTGGTAGAAATGACATGTTTGTAAAGGTATGAGTGATTGGTAGAAATGACATGTTTGCAAAGGTATGAGTGATTGGTAGAAATGACATGTTTGTAAAGGTATGAGTGATTGGTAGAAATGACATGTTTGTAAAGGTATGAGTGATTGGTAGAAATTACATGTTTGTAAAGGTATGAGTGATTGGTAGAAATGGCATGTTTGTAAAGGTATGAGTGATTGGTAGAAATTACATGTTTGCAAAGGTATGAGTGATTGGTAGAAATGACATGTTTGTAAAGGTATGAGTGATTGGTAGAAATTACATGTTTGTAAAGGTATGAGTGATTGGTAGAAATGACATGTTTGCAAAGGTATGAGTGATTGGTAGAAATTACATGTTTGTAAAGGTATGAGTGATTGGTAGAAATGACATGTTTTTGAAGGTATGAGTGATTAGTAGAAATGACATGTTTGTAAAGGTATGAGTGATTGGTAGAAATGACATGTTTGTAAAGGTATGAGTGATTGGTAGAAATTACATGTTTGTAGAGGTATAAGTGATTGGTAGAAATGACATGTTTGTAAAGGTATGAGTGATTGGTGGAAATGACATGTTTGCTAAGGTATGAGTGATTGGTAGAAATGACATGTTTGTAAAGGTATGAGTGATTGGTAGAAATGACATGTTTGTAAAGGTATGAGTGATTGGTAGAAATGACATGTTTGTAAAGGTATGAGTGATTGGTAGAAATGACATGTTTGTGTTTTTCAGTGAATGAAGTGTCTTTGCTAGGAATAAAATTTGGGAAAATTATGTGGTTATGTTGCAATGGGAATGGAAGATAAAAGAAATGAAAGTCTCTGTGGTGGACGTATAGATTAGCATTCAGGAAAAAGGTTTATCTGGAGAAGCTGGCACTAATGGGAAAATAGCATATATGTCAAATGGTGATAGGATCTCTCTAAAATATGAAAAGAAATTGAGCAATTGGTCTTTTCATTCATATGGGGCTCAAGATTAAACCAGTGGAATGAGATGTGTTGTACATGAGTGAAGATGAAGGGGGGGAGTTGGGCTTATTAAATCCAGTTAATTATTCTATTTCTTTAAACTTGTACAGAGTATTAAAGTGGGTAGAGAAAGGGAATGACAATGTAATAGTGAGAATGTTTACATATAAATTCAAAAAATCTGGAAATGATGAGAATGGGAAAAAGAACGTGTGAATGAAGAAATTAAAAGTTATCAAGAAAAAAATACTGACATGAAAACTAAATATTAATGATATAAAGAAAGATAGAAGGATATGGTAAAATAATGTGATAAAAATATTATGTAAATCCAAGGGAAACTTCACAGAAGAAGTGATTAAAGCCATTAAAGTAAGGAAAAAGTGGTGTGCAAGATAGTAGAGTGTCAGGATTTCCTACGGAGACAGGTATAAATAATTTACCAGTAAGGAAAATATGCCATATAAGTTAAAAGGCTGTGTTTATTTTTGGGAAGTAAGAGATAACAGAGCATAGTTTTTCTGAAATGTTAAAGAGTGGTGAAACTGGAAAAAAAATGATTTTTTTGAATACATTTATGGCGTAAACAATATAGATATGAATATGATTACATATGGGTGTTATAAGAATAAGAAGAAATTATACGAGAAGGGTAGATAAGAATTTATTTTGTGCAATATGGGTTATTTGGAATGAAAGACTGAATGAAATTCTGTTTAATGGGAAATTAATTTTAGCAGATATACTGCAAATACTCAGATTACGGTTGTGGAAGAAGGTGTGCGAGTCATTTATGGAAGAACAGCAATGAGGATGTTATAAGAAAAATGAAAAATATTCAGAAATAGAAATGTGTATATGTGTGCCTATAAATATAATAATATAATATAATATTATAATAATATAACAGGTATAGTTTGTAAATATGTAAATAATGTTTTTATGTTGCATTAAATAAAGGACACTTACTCTCTTTGGTAAGTCCAGTGGGATCTTTTACATCCATCTCAGCTACCAACAACTCTGGCAGATGGGAACATGGTTTAATGTCTCATCTGAAGGATGACATACTCTGGAGGCAGTACCCCCCCCCCCCCCTTACACTGCACTGCAGTGTCAGGAATCCATATAGCTAGTATGGGAATGAAAACCCACACGCTTATTCACCAAAGGCGGGTCAGCTACCTGTTGCACTAATGGCACTACTCTTTCTAACATCATGTTAAGTATATAACCAGAGTTAATATACAGACGCGTGCACACACACACACACACACACACACACACACACACACACACACACACACACACACACACAAGAAACACTATTCATTCTTGTCTAGAACATAACAATCAGACTTCAACAGTTACAGTTTTTTACTTTAACTAAATATTGCATATAATAACCCCCAGACTTTTTAGTTTGTTCATTTTTATGCCCTCCAAGCCTCACTCATCCCAGAGTCTCCTCATTTTTGAGCTACTCAGCCTCTTCAGAGTGATACAAGTGCTAAGTTCACCTGGTCTAAATTGTATTTATCACATCAGTCACTCTTTTAAGTACTTTATTAATGTGCAACCACTTCATCATGTATTTTTGCCCAGTTTCTTGGTTGTATGTCTCACTCATTATTTTCACTGCAGTCTTAGTCTCTGGAGGCCATAGTGTGGCGATTCCAGTTTCGAGGTCAACATTAGGAAAAGTATCAGTCTTCTTTCACTTTGTTCACTTGAAGCTATCATCCATCTCTAAAAAATAGTTCTCTGGATACTTCTCTGATGTACAATTTTTTTCTAGCCAGCATGATGTCCAGTTCCATTATATAGTCAAAGAGGGCAGTACTTTACCAGTGTACCCAAGGGGTCTATATTAGAACATTGACAAAGCCGTTACTCGAATTGCTTTATAGTAAAAAATGCTGGTAACAGAAGTGTGTTTTGTAAGATCGCTGTACAGTGAAGATTAGAAAATTTGCCTCACTGTAGTGCAATCTCAGATTTGGTATATATAATTAGCGGGGGAGGCCCCCCACAAAACAAGTTTTTTTACCAGCATTTTTGATTATAAAGCCATTCAATTAACAGCTTTGTCTATGTTCTACTATAGACCCTACCCAAGTACCCCTTTTCCCCACTCCCACACAGCCAGCAGGCTGTAGTCACCTGTGGGAAACATGATTCAGATGAGCTAGTGTATAAAAGTATCCATGTAGGAATTTCAACACAAATACTTTATATTTCCTGGACTTTGCGGCCTACCTTGTCAAGTGGCATACTGTACCCCATTCCATATTTGAGTTTTCACTACTTAATGCTTGAGCTCATGAACCCTATTTCTCTGCAGAAATGCCTGTGTTCAAATCCCTCAGCTCACAACAGGCTTTGGTATTGTGTTCTTGGGCATATTCCTTTTTTTGCCAAAATTATCAGTGTAACTGATTTCAATTTTAGATCCAATATCACCTCAAATATCCCTAACCCTGGTCTCATACAGTAGAGAGTTAGTTATCTGAACATTGATTATCTAAAATGTCAATTATCTGAATGCAGTCTTGCAAAGTTTTTGGGTAGGAAAAGTCATAAATTCTGAATATATAAACATTAGACGTATTCACTTGTGTGTGTTTTTGAGCTTGTAGTCCATTCATGTGTGAAAAATATTCTTTATTGTCCACTAGAATCACTGAATGGTTGAAAAGTGTACTCCCTGTGTGCAGAAAAAACAAGATTTTAGAAGTTTTTTTATCCATTTCAATTATATGTTTGATTATCTGAACAGTTTGATTACCCAAACTACCCTAGGTCCCAATTAGTTCAGATAATTGACTCTCTACTGTATTCTGTAAAGGAGGCTCAGTGCAGACTCTAGCATTCTTGGAGTTCATCCATCATTTGATTCCAATACATAATCACTCTTCTCCTTAACTTCCAAATTATAATTCCCAAGTCTCCTATAGTGCCCACTTACATATATCCATGTGGCAACAGAAACCTCTTCATCTGCATTATCAACATTTTTAATGTTTCTTTAACGATATGATTAAATGTCTAGTAGATTTAGTAGCTTCTCTTTATTTCTTGAGCAAGGCCAAAATTTAACCCTATCCCCATTTGCTAAATCTGCCCCACAAATGTTATCAGTATTTTTCATTCTTCTCTGTGGTCTGTACATTGTAATAAATATATTTACATACAATAAAAATAGAGATACATAACTGGCAGCCCTAACCTTCACACTTTCTTTTCTTAATCCTTATTTATCACATGACCCTGTCAGTTTTGCACCATCCTATACAAAAATAAATTTTACGTGCCTTGAAAAAAGCTCTGAGGTACTCCGCTGGAAATGTTTGGAAGACATATAACTCAAAGGGTAGTAAAAGTAGAATCAGGAATCACTATCTTTGATACAGCTGTAGTGGGTAACATCTTCTACAGCTTTTGGAATCCATGTTAATATTTCGTTATACATATTACTGAGTGAGCAAGAAGTTTCCCAATTCAGGCCCCACTATTTAATATATGAGGCATTCCAAAGGCCATTAATGCTAAGGATGAAGTGTTGTGGCCCTTATCGTCAACATATTACTTTTGCAACCAGATAGTTTACCAAATTTATGAGGTCACTAAACACTGTCTTTATATCCTATTCTGGATTTGTCAAATAACTCAAAATACCATCTGCTTATACAGTTATTATAATCTTGTTATCAAACACTCTGTAGCCTCTCAATCCACACTGTCTGATTCACAATGCCAGCAGCTCCAAGTATAAGCAAACAAGATGAGTGACATCAAGCAGCTCTGCCTCCCATGACTCGTGGCAGGAAATGGTTCAGAAAATCCCAGAAAGTGAGCTTTTAATATAGCCATTCCATCATTAATTGACAAAATGCCTCAGGGAGTCCAAATGCCAATAAATTAATACTGTCTAATCAATATTCTCTAGCACAGACTTTGTCATTAGGAAGGTCTTTAATACATTATCGAATGTCTGCCATCCTCCCATGAATTCACAACAGTCCAGTCATACTACCTGGGAATCATTTTTAACTAGTCTTGCTGCTACCAAATACAGGAAAACTATAGACATTATTCTGTCTTTAGGAGGATGGCAGTACAGAGTCCTCATCTGGAATCACCACCACAGTAGGCTGCTTGCCTACAAAATGTCTGTATTTTCCTGTTTAATAGTAGGCATTAAATAGGTCCACCAATGTTTTCAAAACCACCTCCGCACCCACAGCCCAGAAGTCTGTTGGCAACCTATCAGACCTTGTGGTCTTGACATGAGCTTGTTGCATGAGGGTATAATATAATTTGTGACATTAATTCTATGGCCTGTTTCTGAGTCATCCTTGCCAAAGAGTCCTTCATCAAATCCTGGCTAGTATACCCTTCTTCATTTTCCAAACTAGTCTTTGTTGCATGCGACTCACTGCAATAAATTCCAGAAAGCTTTGTTATATCTTTTTGTAATTTACTTCTGACCCGTCATTGGCAATCATAACTCTAAAATAATCTTTTGAACTCATTGTTGCCTCAGACTGACAGTTAATGCTCTTGTCAAAAATGCCAGTCCTTTATTCTTTTCTTTCAAATCTCATTGTTTTTATCTTGGGGCTCTTCTAGTTGGCTGTCAAATTTCTCTGTTCTTTGATTGTTCCCTGATCAAAATTTTGATTCCTTAAACCACATTTTTCCTTTTCCCACAAGTCTTTTCTTTGGTTTTTATTCTGGGCTGCCAGAGCTGTTTTTACATTTTCTCAGCTTGTAACCAGTTCTGATGCCATCCGTCTGGCTACTGACTTATCTGTGGGTAATAAAGTCACTATACCACTTCCTAACAGTTCCGGATTCAGGTAATGCACCAGAACCTGCAATATCTCTCCTTACATATTCAATGCAGCGATGCAGTGCTACATGGTCAGATCTATGCTAAGCAAGATGACAGCCTGTTTTCTGTGGCACATTCATTTTTCATGAAAATATTCCTGCAGCAATGCATTTCATTGTGCACAGTACTTAAAAATAAGTCCCTAATAAATTAAATCCTTACTTTGAGAAGTGCATAATCATAAATTACTAGTGGGTGGATCACTTGTATCTTTACAAGGTGCACATGTTTCTTGGTCATGAATATTCTATCTAGCCTAGACATAGTTTGGATCCTAGCCAAGCAGTAGATGCATTCTGGATTGCAGTTGAACATCAGATATCTCTATTAATCCTGGCCAAACAGTAGACGCATTCTGGATTGTCGTTGAACATCAGCTATCCCTATTACGACAAAAGTCCTGATCATGGAATTCACAGTTCTCTGGGAGCCCCTTCAGTGTTCATGGGGCTTGCCAATGTATTCCAGTCACCTATGTAGATAGCCATGCTCTTCTGAAATGTTAAGAAACCTGGCATAACCCTCCCCACCAAAGTCACCTAGATTAAAACCCAGTGATAAATACATGATAAAAGTAGTGTAAAAATGCATTATACCTGCAGTTTGGTGCACTAAACTGCATTACAGATGCCTTTCAGCCTAACACATCATCCCTGTTGATCAATTAATGCATACTGGACCACTAAAGGCAAGGACCACCCCTTCTACCACCCCAAGGGAATACAAAGAAGGCTGTTCTATCCCAGATACCATTGTATATTTTTTGACTTTTCTCCCTAGCCAAATGTTTCCCTTGGAAGTCATCAATATCCAGCAGGGCTTCTGTAAGATATTGGAAAGCTGTACTTCTCTTCACTATATTAGTTAGGCTATTTGCATTCCATAATAACAATATTACATTATTTTATACTGAACAGACACAGTGCTATCTATAGGTTTTCCTTTGACCACTGTTACTTGGTCTCACTCTCCCCATGCCACATGACTCCAGAACTAGTGCTTTAGTACCAAAAGGCATATTCCAACATACCCTGCTTGCTAGACTTACTATATGGGTTAGCAATCACATTTGTATCTGTTGGCATCAATAGCCTAACAACTGTCATGACTAGTAAATCTAGGAACAAGATGTGTGTGTGTGTGTGTGTGTGTGTGTGTGTGTGTGTGTGTGTGTGTGTGTGTGTGTGTGTGTGTGTGTGTGTGTGTGTGTGTGTGTGTGTGTGTGTGTGTGTGTGTGTGTGTGTGCACGCAGATGTGTATTACACACTTCCATCTGAACTTCCAAGAAAAGGAATCTTCTTCTTGTATTTAATCCCCCAGAAATATCTGCACTGAAAAAGTGTATTAGCATTCATAACCAATCACAATGCCTTCCCAAGTCTCTTCCACATTTCCTCTGTCAAACCACTTAACATTTCTGTTTCAAATCTTTCTGTTTGTCAGACTGCATCAGATACTGCAGTATGAATCATGAGCAGCTTATTTCTTCCATCTTCTAGATACACTGATCACAAAAATGTTATTCTGATGAGCCTTATTTTCCAAGTACAGGTATTTCTCCCACAACATTTTCTACTTTATTTTTGTTTTCTAGGGACAGCAGAGCATTTGAATGCTTAGTTCATGTTTCATCAATCTTTGTATTCCAGGCTCCAGTCCCCCCCCCCCCTTATCTTTCACTGAGCCTTCCCACCCACCATTCTCCGTCCGGTCCATAAAGTATTTTAGATTATAACATTTATGCTCAGACACAACAGATTATAGACATCTTTACAAAATCTTATGCAAAGCAGTTTGACTCTAGAAAGGGTGTAATAAATTGTCCTAATGACATCCAAGTGACCACAGATACTGAAATCAAATTAGATTATACTGAAAAATAACTCCGCAAACTGAATCCAAACAAAGCACAAGGAGGAGATGGGATTAGTAATAATGAACTGAGAACAATCTGGCATGAACTTACAGTACCATTATATTTGTTATTTACTAGGTCATATAAATATGGAGAGATTCCTCATTATTGGAGACATGTACTTGTAAAACCTGTCTTTAAGGGAAAGGAAAGTAAGACAAACCCATAGACATACAGAACCATAGGTTTACTTTTATTTGTGGAAAAATAATGGAGAACATCATATTGAATAAATTATTGTCAGAATTCTGATGGCTGGGACTTGAAGCCATAGATGTATATAGATGCATGCATATGTTGAAAATAGATCCATTACCACCTGCAACATGATGTTCTATATCAATATAATAACAGCTGTGAATTAGAAATTGTGATTTAACTTCAACATTTGATCATACACAAAACACTGATCAATAAATTACAACAACTAGCAATTGATGCACTGTTGATAAGATGGATAGATGCATGGCTGACAAATAGGACATGAGAAGTATCTTGGTCAGGTGAAATTTGAGGATACAGACTGCGGGTCCCAAAGGGCACTGTCCTAGACCCATACTTGTTTAAATCTTATCTTTCAGCTCTATCTTTTTCATCTGACTTGAAAATGGGTAAATGTTTTACATATGTTACAGATACCGCATGTTTGCAAAAAAACTTGACTAAATTGACCATTTGGACATAGGAGAATAATATGATGATTAATACATCAAAAACTAAGCATCTGAGATTTGTGAGACATAAATTGAAAGGTGAATATTTAATACAGCACACAGTGATTGAAGTTGTAAACTCATTTAAGGAGCTGGGTTTATGGGTAGATCCAGCTATGAGTTTTTATAATCATATCAACCAATTGGTTAATGATAGTTATACAACTATAGGTTGTGTAAAAAGATTTATAAAGTCTAGGAAATCAGAAATGATGCAGTCATTGCTTGCTAGTTACATTAGACCCAGACTTGAGTATGGAATAACAATTTGGAAACCTTATAAGAAAAAAGCATGAGTAAACTGGAAAGAGTATAGTGGAAATATACCAAGGCCATCCATGGATATGAAAAGTTAAGTTACTATGAAAGACTAAAATGTTTGAACTTATACAGTGTCTCATATAGATATTTAAGAGGAGACCTTATTAAAGTATATAGGGCATTTAGAGACAACTACCTCTGGGAATGTTTGGGGGTATCAAAAAGTAGTAGAGAATCATTAGACATCCTAAGCAGAATATTCTACAGACATGAGAAGGGTACTAATTGGTTCTCTGAGACATCAGCTGATGCATGGAACAGACTACCAAATTACATTAAAGCAAGTACTAGTTTAAATATTTTTAAGAACAGCCTGGATACTTATTATGGCATCAACTGTTTTGGTATATTAGCAGTCTAGAAGGGCATTAATGCCTGTGCATTAAATATTTGTCTGTCTGTATGTATGTTTATATGTAGCACTGCAGTCCTACATGGCATACCAGTCACTATAGTATCAATATTACTCCAGCACTACATGGCATACCAGTAAAAACAAAACACGGAAAGACTGGAAAGTGTAGCTAAACAATAAAAAAACTTGTAAAACAGTGCACCAACATGGTAGTCAGGAATGAGGCACTCCAATAAAATAAAAAGATTTTAATAGTAGTCACAAAACCAGTGGTTAAGCGCTTTCATTGGTTAACAACCAGACATCTTCTGAACCTCTGAAACTGCTAAAATCATCAAGTTAAATAAAATGAGTAAAGATACACATCTCCCTACCCGACCAATGAGCACACAGCAGTAAAAAGCATAACAATTAAGTAACCACAAGGTATCGTCATAGATAATCATAAAATCAGGATAAACATATAAAGTAAATGAAACCTCAATAAACTCACACGTAATGTAAAAAATATATACACACAGCTCAAAGATCACTTACTCCTACACCATATTGTGTCTTTTCTTAAGTTCACTTGCAATAGAAATAAATTCATTAATACCACGTGGATTAGTAACGTCCAACTTAAACTGCCATATCATCTCTTGGCGCAACATAAAATTTTTCCAATCACCGAGAAATGGATTAAAAGTCACCTGTTCAAGACTAAAGAATTTAAACTTTTCAAAACCTTCACATGTCATAGAATGACGAGCCAAAGCACTCTTGTTGTCCAACCTTTGTATACTGTATTGGTGTTGGTAAATCCTTTGGTTAAGAGTGTTGACCATTGTCCCAACATAAAATGCTTGACAGCCAGTACAGAAAGCAAGGTACACCACCCTTTCTGACCAACAATTGTATTTACCACCAGCAACCCAACTTTTTATCTTGTCATACAGCCAACCATTGTAGTTATCTTCAATGTACTTGCATTGATTACATCTCCCACAATTGTGTGCAACTGGCCTAGAACCTAACCCCATAGGTAAAGGTTTTTCTAAAAGGTCCTTGATGTTACACTATCTCTTACATGTAAGGGTGGGTCTCAAATCACCAATAAGCCTGATGTTCTCTTCACAACTAAAAAGGGCCCAATTTTTAACAATAATGTTTTCAATACCTTTAACATCTAAGGTGTAATATAACACCATGTTACTATGTGTGTTTAAGGTTTCTGTCTTAGCCATATCTAATTCATGGCTTTTAAACAACCATATTTTATAATATGGCCATACTTATTGTGTCTTTTGGAAGTAATCTCCAGTTCACTTTCATCAGTTAACTGGTTAGGAAAACTATTGCCTACAAATGTTGTTAACAGATGTAAGTCTAGATGCCCTTATAAATTGACTTTTGACGATACCTCTTTTTTGATGGACAGGGTGGCAACTAGAAAAGAATAAAGAAGAGTTACAAAAGGTGGGTTTATGATACAACCTTGTCTCCAACCCTTTAAGGGGGGACCATAATATTTATATATCCGAAAAACTGATTTCCTTTAAATCTGCATGGCGAGTAAATTGTAAAAGATCACTTACTCCTACACCATATTGTGTCTTTTCTTAAGTTTACTTGCAATAGAAATAAATTCATTAATACTAGGTGGATAAGTAACGTCCAACCTAAACTGCCATATTACCTCTCGGTGCAACAAAAACATTTTCCAATCCCCAACAAATGGATTAACAGTCACCTGTTCAAGAGTAAAGAATTTAAACTTTTCAAAATCTTCACATGAAGGAAGGGAGAGTGGGACTGGGTGGCATGTACCTTTGGCAATCTGCAAATATTTTAGGTATTTGTGAGATGGCAGGATGTACCACTGCATAACAAGGATATTATATATAGCAGTGAGGTGATACAGGTGGAGTTGAACAATGAATATATGTTTTAACATTATAAAAAGATGGAAGGGGCATAACACAATAAGCATTACTGCAATCCACCTGGAGGAGTGTGGTGACTTGTGAACACTAAGCAATGACAGTGTCACTGGATGCTCCACTTGGAAATGCTAATCCTAAAAGCACTACTACACCACCTATCACTGATGATGGTATATTCATCTTGAAGCGCTATTACACCACCGATCAGTGATGGTGGTACATCCATCTAAAAGCACCACTACACCACCAATCAGTAACAGTGGTATATTCCCTACTATACCAGCAATCAGTGACAGTGGTATATTCGGCTAAAAGCAGCAGTACACCACCAATCTATTCAGCTAAAAAACTGTACACAACCAATCAGTGACAGTGGTATGTTCAGCTAAAAGTATCACTACACCAACAGTAAGTGACATTTATATATTTAGCTAAAAGCACCACTATAGCACCAATCAGTGACTGCTGTATATTCAGCTAAAAGCACCACTACACCACCAGTAAGTGACATTGATATATTCAGTTAAAATCAACACTTTACCAGCAACCAGTGACAGTGGTATAGCCAGCTAAAAGCACCAGTACACTATCAGTTAATGACAATGATATATTCAGCTAAAAGCAATACTTTACCACCTATCAGTGACAGTGGTATATTCAGCTAAAAGCACCACCACACCACCGATCAGTAACAGTGGTATAGTCGGCTAAAGGCACCACTACACCACCAATCAGTGACAGTGGTATGGTCAGATAAAAGCACCACTACACCACCAATCAGTGACTGTGGTGTATTCAGCTAAAAGCACCACTAAACCACCAATCAGTGACTGTGGTATATTCAGCTAAAAGCACCACTACACCACCAATCAGTGACAGTGGTATTGTCAGATAAAAGCACCACTACACCACCAATCAGTGACTGTGTTGTATTCAGCTAAAAGCACCACTAAACCACCAATCAGTGACTGTGGTATATTCAGCTAAAAGCACCACTACACCACCAATCAGTGACCATGGTATATTTAGTACAGGCAGCACTACACAGCAAGTCCATGGCAAGAATATACAGAGCAGCATGTTGTCTGTGACAAATGAATGCTTCATGATTATATCCCTATAACAATACATTTCCTTCTGCACAGTATTTCGAAATAAGGCTTTGAGGGACTTACCTTGCATTACCAATGAGTGAGGAAACTTTCTTTTTGTAAAGTGCTGTGCAGTTATACCCTAAAGGAATTAATAATCAAAATAAACACATAAATTAAGTTATTAATAAACCAAACAAGCAAAAACAATATGTATGTCAAAGAATGAACATTTTAATCAATATTTAAATGTTGTTTTTTGTAAATAATTAAATGATTACACTCCTTCTGAGCAAACAGTAGCTCATGAAGAAAAGCTGAGAAATATGCAGCAGATGAGAAAAGGCATGGCATGGCACACTCATATTTTTAAATGCTGTTTTACTGAATTGTTAATTTAGAAACCTCTGTTATTTAAGGTACATGTCTTTAAAATACAAATGCAAATGTGCACATTAGTAATATATTAAATTAACCATTATAAAAATATTAAAAGTTTGCTTCCTAATTTTTCAAAGATGTGGAGCAGCAGGAATATATACACTGTACAGCTGAGTAAAAAATATTTACAAACTTGATATCATCTTACTTGACACCTCTGCAAAATATGCTGTTTTTGTATAACACACATTCATGTTGTTACCTGGCTTATAGCCAAAAGATTATAGAACATAATGAGTTAAGCAAGCAATAATGCCCGACAGGGTGTGTATTTTATTGGGGAAATAATGCCCACCCAGAGGTGTTGAGACCCAATGTCACAAGTGGAGAGCCTCTCCACCCATCTAAGGGCGTTATTTCCACTATAACACACACCCTGGAGGGTATTATTATCTTTGATAACAAACTATGCTAAATTGTTTTATATTTTTTATTGCTATATACTTTTTGTATTTTTGATGTAAAATAGTTCCTCCACCTAATTTTTCAAACTTGCTGTATCATATGTAATTGTTGGAGGAAGTATTTTACATGCAAAATATAAGTTATGTAAGTATTACATGACTACATACACACACACACACACACACACACACACACACACACACACACACACACACACACACACACACACACACACACACACACACACACACACATATACACAGCAGGTAAAGCCACTTTAATCCGCCTCAGATGTCTCATTGTGGGCAAATAAATAAAAAAAAAATCATGAAATGTAAGGCTTTGCAAACCTCCCTCCTCCCTCTACTGTCTCTTGTTTTGCCTTATTGTACTGTTCTGTCCTTCATTGAGTGACAGATTGTTCTGCTAACTCACAGTGGATTGAAGTCACTTAATAGTGCTGGACATTAAGAGTTTCATACTTCATATTGTTCAATGAATCCATAATTATGGACAGCCTATTTCAGTCAACACTCTGTCAAACCTTCCCTACAAACATATTTCTTTCTCTTTGTCTTACATGTCTACAAGTACACACACATACACATACACACACACACAGACACACACACACACACACACACACACACACACACACACACACACACACACACACACACACACACACACACACACACACACACTTACTTTCCTTCCTTTTTTCCTTTACATACCTTTCTTTTTTTTTGATTTTACGCTTCCTAGACAGCAAGTGTGAAATAAGGCAGCTGTTTGCTTTGTTACTGTCTCAGCTTCATGGTAGCTTAACATGCTACCATGAGGCAGTGGACATGTTTTTCCCTGGACATTACCTGTACATTAACACGATGCTGGAGAAAGTTCATTCTCTATTCCTGGTGGTGATGTACAGGTCACCTATTCTATAAAGGATAGCCAAAACAATAATCAATAGGTAGAATAAGATACTTAGGTAGAAATCTGGATACAGCTGTAATTTATATGACACATAACATCTTATACCATTGCATTGACTAAAGTAAAGGATGGGTTCTACTGAAAAGAAAATCTTTGGATTCTCTTTTTTTTTTTCTTTCTACCAAAGCAATATCCTTTTATCTCTCTTTCACTGTGCAGTGTCACTTCTAGTTAATATATGTGCAGAGATGCGCCACATTAAGAGAAGAGTGCTGGCTGGACTTTATGGAACCTGACTTTGACAAAATGGGAATAGTGCTTCAAAAAAGTATTATGGAATAGTCTATAAGGAATGCAAGAAGAAATGGGTGGAAATAAATTTTGCTGTCAAAAGAAGCAGCATATATCTCCATAAAAGAAATCAATAATTAAAATGGTAAACAAAAAGATTATTGTCATTATTTTACATTATTATGGGAAATACCAGAAAATTCCAAAATTTGAAATGGGTACTGGTGTAAACAGAATATTTTTATGGAATTTGGTATTTTAGACCAGAACACTCATTCAAGAATACTTGTATATATTTAATAAAACTTGTAGTTTTCTTTATTCAGTGCTTTGTACTTAAAATCAGCATCACCTTTGGTACAGAAGGCTGTGGGTTCTATCCCCACATTTTAATGTATTTATTTTTATTTTATTTAGTTTACATTTGTTTACTGGGATAGTCCAACTGGACACAGGTCCATTTACAGTGGAGGCCCAGGGAAAAGTGCTCCACAATTAGATTAACATTGACATGGTAATACAAACAATAATATAACAGTGATAAGTGAGGTAAGTACAGACATAAAAAGTCTCATACAATTCAGTCTAAACAATAAACAATACACATCAGGAATCTCAATAGCTGACACTGCAGCGCATGGAGTGCTGCACTACTAAGTGTGTCATCCCTCGCATGAAATGTTAAACTGAGGCTCCATCTGATTGAGTAGGTGGTACCTAAGGTGGATATAAAAAAATCCCATGGTACCTATCAAAAAGAGTGTGGGAAATTACCTGTTGCCTTGACCCAATTTCCCCTAGTAGTATAACTACCACCTCAGGTCTCCCCTGAAAAGAGGCCACTAGCCTAGTGGGACTAATCTGGTCGACAAAGGATAAATAAATAAATAAATACATACATTGTACATTGATATTTAAAGGTCACTGTACAAGAAAACTGCAAATTAATTGACTTGATATATCATCCAGCACATGCTGAAATTGCCAAAACCTGAAGAACCCAACCTATAAATATCGATCATCATCAACAGACCCGACTTACCTGCTATATCAGAAAGATGGTTTAAAGCTCATATCCAGGAGACTAAATTTTCCACTCCAGTTTATGAAACCTCCTGAGTCAACAAGAAACATAAGAAAGCTGAAAGTGTGCTGATATTGGCAGTTATCTCTCTAAAGGTGAAATTTCACCCCAAATAGTTATCTGTTATACCAGAACATTAAGCAATAATGGTAAAAATAAAATTAGAATACATAAAATTGCTGCCTATTTGCTGTATATATTTGAAAGCAAACAAAGCTAAGAACTTATTCACCAAAACACTCAGCTGTCTCACAATCAGAAGCACCTGGACCTACTACTACATGGAAACTACAAAAGCACTTCGCTCCTAGAAGCTCTGAAAACCCAGAACTTCCAGACTCAGACTCTTAGATTTATACACATTATTTCACAATCTCAACATTGCCACAACACTAACATAATGCCAAGCTACCTCAGAGATCACAAAAAATATATATTTATAAATCAAAAGATGCGCTTTCTCCTCAAAGAACAATGCTTTAAAAGAAACAAAGGCTCAATATCAGTAACATAAAAGACATATTAACTTATATGGATTAGTTGTGTGTCAGTGCACATTGATGAAGCCTTATTAATCTTCAGCTCAGTTCTACTTTACTTCCATATAAAAACATGCACTACTTTTACAAATAAAAGCAAAATATGATGCTTTGTAGCTAAATTGCATCAATCATAATCAAGTGAAAAATGGACTAAGCCTTACTATAACACAAAATCATTAATAGCGCAATCACTTTGAAAAAGTACTGAGAAGCTCTGAACAACTGAATAAGGACTATAAGGAATGCAAAGCAAGCCTAGTATAATGATTTGAAAGCTAATGACCTAACAGTTCTAATGTGATTGTGGGAATCCATAAGCAAGCTTCTTATTAAAACTTACAGCTGGAATGACAACTGTTTTAAGCAACCATCTCTCCTGTAAATTGCTAATAAGTTTGATAACTACTTCCACTCAGTAGTTATACAAAGCAGAATGAACCAATTTATTCAAAGCTGATGCTCAAGTAACTTAATAGCTGAACAAATTGTGTAGGTTCACATGTAAGTATTAGGCTAGCTGCCCTTGAGGGCCATTTTTAAGCCTAGCCAGTTTCCCTTTTTGTGACTTGAATTAACCTATCCCATTTGGTGATAGATTGGCCTTACCAATCCCATGGTCGATAATTATATATTATCCCTAATGAGAATAACCAAGATCATACCATAAATAACTTGAGGGTACCCATGCATGGGATAAAGCATTCAGAGCACTGGCTGCAATAACATTGCACTAAACTTGTTCAAATCTCACTTCTAATACAGATCCCAAGCACTAAGCTGGCAGAACTTACTGTCCATCCCTATACCATGAAGATTTGTGAACATCAGGGCTCACTTCACCATATTTACACAATCCATGCATCAGAACACAGCCAATGACTGCACACTGGTCCACATTAGCAGCATGGTAACTAAACTCAAATCAGAAATACTTATAAAAATAATCATATGCAAACCCAGCTACTGGGGATGCACAAGCCAGTGCATTTATTTGTGCCGGTCCCAAGCCTGGATAAATGGGGAGGGTTGCATCAGGAAGAGCATCCAGCGTAAAACTTCACCAAATCATTCATGCAGACATCATTCATGTGGACAGCAGTAAATATTTACATACCGGATCGGTCAAGTCCCGGGATAACAATGACCGCCACCACTACTGTTAGCCAACAGGGTGCTGGTGGAAATTGGGCTACTGTTGGCCAAAGGAGGAGAAGAGGAGGAAGGCTAGGACTGTGGTAGTGGGGGTCGGAACTTTGAATGTTGGCAGTATGACTGGTATAGGGAGAGAGTTGGCCGATATGATGGACAGAAGGAAGGTTGGTATATTGTGTGTGCAAGAGACCAGATGGAAGGGGAGCAAGGCTAGGTGTATCGGAGGCGGGTTCAAATTGTTTTCTCATGGTGTGGATGGGAGAAGAAATGGCATAGGAGTTATCCTGAAGGAACAAATGCTAAGAGTGTTTTGGAGGTGAAAAGTGTGCTGGATAGAATGATGTTTATGAAGCTGGAAATTGATGGTGTAATGATTAATGTTGTTAGTGCATATGCTCCACAGGTTGGGTGTGCGATGGATGAGAAAGAAAAATTTTGCAGTGAGTTGGATGAAGTGGTGATGACTGTACCCAAGGGTGAGAGAGTGGTGATTGGAGCAGATTTCAATAGGCATGTTGGTGAAGGGAACAGAGGGGATGAGGAAGTGATGGGTAGGTATGGTGTTAAACAAAGGAATGCAGAGGGTCATATGGTAGTGGATTTTGTGAAAAGGATGGACATGGCTGTGGTGAATACGTATTTTAACAAGATGGAGGAGCATAGAGTGACATACAACAGTTGAGGAAGATGCATACAGGTTGATTATATCTTGTGTAGGAGGACCAGTTTGAGGGAGATTGGAGACTGTAAAGTGGTGACCGGGGAAAGTGTAGTTAGGCAGCATAGGATGGTGGTTTGTAGGATGATGTTGGTGATCAAGAACAGGAGGAGGAGTGTGAGGGCAGCACCAAGGATCAAATGGTGGAAAATGAAAAAGGGTAATTGTGAGGTGGAGTTCAGGGATGAGTTAAGACAGGCACTGGGTGGCAATGAAGAGTTACCAAATAGCTGGGTAACTACAGCAGAGCTAGTAAGAGAGATGGCTAGAAAGGTGCTTGGTATGACATCTGGACAGAGAAAGGATGACAAGGAGACATGGTGGTGGAATGAGGAAGTACAGGAGAGTATACAGAGAAAGAGGTTGGCAAAGAAGAAGTGGGATTGTCAGAGAGATGAAGAAAGTAGACAGAAGGAGATGAGGTGCATGGCAAAGAGAGAGGTGGCGAAGGCTAAGGATAAGGCATATGAAGTGTTGTATGAAAGGTTGGACACTAAGGAGGGAGAAAAGGACCTGTACCAATTGGCTAGACAGAGGGACCGAGCTAGGAAAGATGTGCAGCAGGTAAAGGTGATAAAGGATAATGAGGGAAACATACTCACAAGCGAGGAGAGTGTGTTGAGCAGATGGAAAGAGTACTTTGAGGGGTTGATGAATGAAGAGAATGAGAGGGAGAGAAAAAGAAGTTATGTCTTACCATAACATTCCATCTGTGATGTTGATCCTCGTTCCAAGCTCGCGTCAGCCACAAACACTCGAGCTAAACTCTTACCCATAATTCCCCTCTCCCTGTTACCTCAGATTGAGTTTGCAAGTCAAAAGAAGGTAGAGGCTACCTCTGGTCAACTGACCTATCTGAATCGGAAGGTGAGATCCACTATAAGCCTCAGGAGAGGGATGGAGGGAGGGTCGTAATGACTGAACGAGGATCAACATCACTGATGGAACGTTATGGTAAGACATAACTTCTTTATCTGATGATATTAATCTTCATTCATTCCTTACACATGGGACAGATCCCCAGCTACCTTATTTCTTGGGAGGCCCTCATGGAAGGACGTTCCTGAGTATCATAGAGCCAAATGATGCTCTTCCCCTGGAAGCCAGATCTAATTTGTAATGGCTGATGAAGGTATGTGGTCTAGCCCACGTAGCAGCTGCACAAATGTCATGTAAAGAAGCTCTAGCATGGAAAGCAGCTGAGGTTGTACTGACCGAGTAGAATGAGCCTTGACAGTGGTAGTTAACTGAACATTATGCTTGCTGTAAAAAAAGGTCATGCAGTCTTTCAACCACTTAGCCAACGTGACCTTGGAAACAGCACATCCTAATCTAGGTCCAGAAAAGGCCAAAACAAGCTGATCTGACTTGTGAGAAACTTTAGTTCTGTCCAAGTATAAACAGAGTTGTCTGTGAATGTCTAGGGTATGTAAGCAATACTCTCCTGTTCATAGGTTAGTACTAGGCTAACTGCCCTTGCGAGCCATTTTATGCCTAGCCAATTATCCCTTGTAAGATTCAAACCCTGCACCTTGTGTTTGTAAGGCAAACACCTTAACCATTAGGCCACCCTCCCAATGATCGGGAAAAAAACAGGCAATTCAATGGTTTGGTTAATGGACATGTCAGAAATCACTATGGGCAAAAAGGTAGAATTAGTTCTCAATGACACTTTGTCCTTATGAAAGGTCAGATATGGCTTCTTGATGCACAAGGCTTGAAGTTCAGAGATACGTCTAGCAGAAGTAATGGCAACTAGTCTTCCAGGACAAGTATTTGAAGTCGCAAGAAGAAGCTGGTTCGAAGGGTGACGTTGTCAAAGCTTGTAAGACTAAAGCCAAATACCATGGTTGAGTGGGTTCTCTAAAGGGAGGTTTTAGATGAAAAATGCCTTTTATGAAGGTCCTGCATAATTTGTGGGACATGAGAGAAGAATCCTGGACCCTATTGTGGAAATTAGAAATGGTGGCCAAGTGAACTCTGATCGTGGAAGCAGAAAGACCAGACTGGAATAAATTAGACAGATATTCTAGCACTACAGGCAATGGTGTTGAGAAAGGATCTATCTGTTTTTCTTTTAGCCAGATAGTAAACCTCTTCCACTTGATGAGGTATGTATTTCTGGTAGACAGCTTATGAGATGCAATGAGAATGTCACTTACAGGTAAGGATAGATCATGTTGCCTGGCAATCACTGGAAGTGGAGGAGCCAAGCTGTGAGCTTTAGGCTGTTTAGGTTGGAGTGAGTCAGGTTCTGCAGATGGGAGATCAAGTCTGGGGTTGGATCGAGGGTACATGGTTGATCTAGCAGGTGAGGCCACAGGAAGGGGAACCAAATCTGATGAGGCCAAAATGGCGCTATAAGGATTAATTTGCTCTTCAACCAGTGGGCTTTCTTCAGGACCTGGGGAATGAGGGGAAGAGGAGGAAATGCATAAAGTAGACCCAAGGGCCAATCGTGGACTAGAGCGTCCCTGGGTGACTGTCACCGAGGGGGAATCAGGGCGAATAAATTGCTGAATTTGTAGTTGGTTGGGGAAGCAAAGAGGTCACAGCAAGGAAGAACCCAGCGGTTGAAAATCTCCACCACTATCAAGAGATTCAGGGACCACTCATGAGGTTGAAGAATGCACCTGCTGAGTCTGTCTGCTATCATGTTGGTACTCCCAGGAATGTGTGTTGCTAGAAGAAAGCGGTTAGTAGCCATCGCCCATTGTCATAATCTCATGGCCTCCCGGCAAAGGGGATAAGACTTCGTTCCGCCTTGCTTGTTGATATACCAGGCAACACCATGTTGTCTGATTGACTCGCAATGGTCCCAGACGGCAACAGGGGATGAAATGCTTGCAAAGCCAGAAGCACAGCCCTCAACTCCAGAACATTTATATGCAGATCGGCCTCCATTTCGGACCACGTACCTTGGACAATCTTTCCCTGAAATAGGCTCCCCCACCCCATCAGGGAGGTGTCCATGGTCACTGTGGCCATGGGCTGTTGGGGGGAGAAGGTACGGGACCACTGGAGTGGATTCCGAGACAACCACCAATTTAAGTCCTGCTTGCACCTGTGAGTTATCCAAATCTCAGCTGAAGGAGGGAGCTGAAAAGGATTTCCACTGAATGAGTAGTAACCACTGTAGAAGCCTCATGTGAAACCTGGCCAGGGGAACAATTGTAATGGAGGCTGCCATGGACCCCAACAGCTGTAGAACCGAGTGAGCTGAGGATTTCTCCCTTGAGAGGAATGGAATCAATTGTTGTCTCAATCTTTGAATTCTGTGCTCTGGAATGGATGCTCTGCAGTTCATTGTGTTCAGGAGGACCCCTATGAACTCTGTGGATTGATGGGGTGATATTGGATTTTTGCGAATTTATGGTTATGCCTAGCCTTTCTGCGATGTGAAGAGAGAAAACCAGGGCTTTTTCTAATAGATGACTGGTGGAGGCGGTGATGAGCCAATCGTCTAAGTATGGAACAACCTGGAATCCCTGTAGTCGTAGGAATGCTGTGGCAACTGCCATGCACTTTGTGAACACTCTGGGGGCTGTAGAAAGTCCGAAGGGTAGTACTCAGAATTGATAATGACTGGTTCCCGCACGGAAGCGAAGGAATCTCCTTGACTGTTTGTCCACTTTTATGTGGTAGTACGTGTCTTGAATATCTATACAGCATATCTAATTGTCTTTTTCCAAAAGTGGGAGGATAGACTGTATAGTGACCATCTGGAATTTCTGTACCTTTACGAATTTGTTTAACACACTGAGATCCAAAATTGGTCTCCAGTCCCCGGTCTTTTTTGGCACCAGAAATAGTCTTGAGTAGAATCCGGATCCTATCTGGTCTGGTGGGACTGTTTAGATGACTCTTTTGCTTAGCAGCTTTGCAATCTCTAATGCTGCCTGTACCCTTTGACTGGGTGGCAGTCAGGTAATTTCCTTAAGGTAGCGGGATAAAGATCGAATGGGATATGGTAACCTCTGGTTATTATCTTTTGTACCCAAGAATCGGTGGTGACAGTTAGCCAGGCAGAAGGGTACAAAGAGAAACGACCCCCAACCACTTCCAGAGGAAAGCAGTTGGGCCACTCCTCAGAAGCGATGATAGCGTTGGCCAGTAAAAGAATCCCTGTAACTATGGCTATGCAGACCTCTTCTGCCCCAAAAGGGGTGTCTTCCCTGAGAATTTCCCCCTCTGCCTATAGGGGAAAAATCGGCCTCTGTGTCACGGAAGGAGCCCTGAGATTTTTTTGTGCCATATCTTCCCACTCTTTTGGTTTCTGGAAAAAGTCCGTTGAGGGGAAGAGTAATGGACACCCACTGCAGAAAGGGTCTTACCGTCCTGTTCACATCTAGCCAGTGTGCTTTTAATTTTGGGACCAAACAACGAAGAGGCTTCAATTGGAGCATTGATAAAGGAAGCCTTGAAGGGTTCCGCAAAATCACACAAGTGCATCCAGGCAAGTGTCTCAGAACAACACCTGCACGCACAGCTCTAGCTGCTCCTTCTGATGTGGGAGAAATGAGATGCATGGAGGAGTTAGAAATAGATTCAGTGGTGGCTAATTGAGAGGCCACTTTGTCACGGCCTCATCAGACACAGCACCAGCCAAAGTTTCAGAGACCTCAGAGATTAAGTCTCTTTGAAGCCTGGTAAAATGTGCCATATAATTCAGAGCCCTGATTGCAAAGGTCCCTAATGCAAAGGTACACTTCCCAATTCTGTCCAGGGCCTGAAACTTTCTGTTGGGTGGATGAACAGTCTGGCTTTCTTTGTCTGCCAGGTCCTTTTTAGTTGCAGCCGCCGCCACCAAGGCATCTACTAGAAGACCTTTGGACCAATGGGTCATTCTCAGGAGGGGACAAAATTTTATCTGGCCTCCAGGGAATGGCCTCAACTGTGTCAGGAGCCTTCAATGCATGCTGCATGATGAGCCGGACCAGTTCCTCGGCAGGTGGAGTAACTCAGGAGGTTGGGGGCTGGGCATGAAAGGCCTGTAGGAACACAGAGTCTTCAGAGGTTGGGTTAGAGGGCTGCCAATTACCTCTCTGTTTCAGGACTTCTAGGATATCTCCGAAGGATACCTCAGAGGATGACCTAGAGGACTCTTCCCCATCATCCAAGTCTGTGTCTTCAGTGAGGGACTCCTCAGTGGAGTCCATGTGTTTCCTCTTACACAAAGACTTTCAATGAACTTCCTCAGAGGGAGGAACTGGGGAAGACAGCTCAATAGGGGCCTCCTGGGGGGGTAAGTCCTGAGGCTCTCGTGTCCGGTGTTCTTGTGTAAAAAGTGGAGGCACTGATAGTATAGAAACGTCAGCCAATGCAATAGTCTTCTCCCGACTCGGAGTCGCTGGACGTCTGCGGAAAGCCAAAGAAGGGGCACCACGGTTAGCATCCTGGGTAGTGGCAAGAGAATCCTGCCACAAAGGCAACTGAGGCTCCTTAGTGAGATCCAAAAGGGGAACTGCAGGTGAAGGCTGTGCTACAGTATGGGGCTTCCAAGACAGTAATGGGGGCTCTGATGAAGAATGGTCACCACCCAAGGAAGTACAGATCCTGAGGGGAAGAATACCTCTAGGCAGAAGCAATTGATCCACAAGATGCAGCACATCATGTTCAGAGAGGCTTCTAGTGTATCTCAAGACATAGCTGAAGGAGAATCAGGTCCATCCAAAGTTGGAACAAGTTTGGTGCACACAATGGTGGGAGTTTGTATCACAAAAGGAGGAGTTGGCATGGCCTGAACAACAGTAGTGTGCTCTGAGGGAACCATCGGTGCCGAAGGTAATGTCTGCACTGATGAGATTGGTACCAAAATAGTAACTGAAGGTGTCAAGAGAGTCTGCAACAAAAAGGGAATGGTCAGTGCCGAGCAAGTAGTCGGCGCCGAATCGATGGTCTGAACCGAGAAAGAGACTGTCGTCGACACACCTATCAGTGCCGACAAAAACTGCATGGACTGTACTGTCGGTGCCGATGAAGGAGTCTGAACCGAGGAGCCCCTCGGTTCCAATGCTGTATGAGGCACACTACTCGGTGCCGAAAAAGTAGATGGCGTTGATGGACTCGGAGCCAAATAACTAGGCTCTGAAATCATCGGTGCTGAAGAGGCCAAATTCATAGTGGAAAGCTTAGGTTTTTTTAGGTCTCGGTTCCATAGGGCCTCCAGTCAGAGAGGATGGAAAAGACTTAGATTTTTATAATCCTCACTCCTTTTCTTGTGGGAGCTTGGAGGGGATTAGACGTCTGTCCCAGAAATAGCCTCTGAAAAGGATGATTTAAGTAGCCCCTTTAAAATCAACTTATTCTTTCTTTCAATGACAATCCTATTAGTGAAATTCTTACAATCCTGCAAGGCGGGTCAACAGTTAAATGAGTCACACCCAAACAATAGACACATAAAGAATGTGCATCAGAGACAGGCAGTTTATGGCCACATTCCACACATCTTTTAAAACCTGGACTGCCTTTTTTATCTGTCATAGTAAAGAAAGGGAAAGAAGGGTTACCAAAAAGGAATTACCCGAAGGTAAGGCCCAAAAAGATTTACCAACGATGGTAAAGGGTAGAAATACCTCATCGGTAAGAGAAAGAAAAAAAAACAAAATAAGAGCACAAGGAGTAGTCACCTAGGTGCGATAAGGTAAGAGATAACTAAATAACTAGTTTTTTTCTCAAAAAGTTTAGTCAAATTTTTGAAAAGATCAAAAATGTGTACTTAGCTCAAATGCAATGCGGCAAATGAAATCTGAGGTAACAGGGAGAGGGGGATTATAGGTTAGAGTTTAGCTCGAGAGTTTGTGGCTGACGTGAGCTTGGAAAGTGGTCAGCTCGGTTCCGAGGTCGGAACCGTTACCCATGTGTAAGGAATGAACGAGGATTAACATCATCAGGTGGTTGGATTATGTGAGGATAGTGAATCCTGAAGTGCAATGGATTAGCAAGGAGGAAGTAAGGATAGCTAAGAAGAGGATGAAGAATGGAAAGGCTGTTGGTCCAGATGACATACCTGTGGAAGCATGGAGGTGTTTAGGTGAAATGGCAGTGGAGTTTTTAACCAGATTGTTTAATGAAATCTTGGAAAGTGAGAAGATGCCTGAGGAACGGAGAAAAAGTGTTTTTTAAGAATAAGGGTGATGTGCAGAGCTGTTGTAACTACAGAGGGATTAAATTGGTCAGTCACAGCATGAAGTTATGGGAAAGAGTAGTGGAAGCTAGGTTAAGAAGGGACATGATGATTAGTGATCAGCAGTATGGTTTCATGTCGGGAAAGAGGACTACAGATGTGAAGTTTGCTCTGAGAGTGCTGATGGAAAAGTACAGAGAAGGTCAGAAGGAGTTGCATTGTGTTTTTGTAGACTTAGAGAAAGCATATGACAGGGTGCCTAGAGAGGAGTTGTGGCATTGTATGAGGAAGTCGGGAGTGTCAGAATAGTATGTAAGAGTGGTACAGGATATGTACGAGGGTAGTGTGACAGAGGTGAGGTCTGTGGTGGGAGTGACAGATGCATTTAAGGTGGAGGTGGGATTACATCAAGGATCAGCTCTGAACCCTTTGCAATGGTGATGGACAGGTTGACAGACCAGATCAGACAGGAGTCCCCGTGGACTATGATGTTTGCAGATGACATTGTGATCTGTAGTGAGAGTAGGGAACAGGTGGAGAAGACCTTGGAGAGATGGAGATATGCTCTAGAGAGAAGAGGAATGTAGGTCAGCAGGACTAATACAGAATATATGTGTGTGAATGAGAGGGAGGATAGAGGAATGGTGAGGATGCAAGGAGTAGAGGTGGTGAAGGTGGATGAGTTTAAATACTTGGGATCAATAGTTCAGAGTAATGGTGAGTGTGGAAGAGAGGTGAAAAAGAGAGTACAGGCAGGGTGGAATGGACTGAGAAGAGTGTCAGGAGTGATTTGTGACAGACAAGTACCAGTAAGAGTGAAAACGAAGGTCTACAAGAGGGTAGTGAGACCAGCTATGTTATATGGGTTTGAGACAGTGGCATTGACAAAAAGGCAGGAGTTTGAACTGGATGTGGCAGAATTAAAGATGTTAAGATTTGCACTGGGTGTGACGAGGGCGGATAGGATTAGGAATAAGTATATTAGTGGGTCAGCCCAGGTTGGAAGGTTTGGAGACAAAGCCAGAGAGGCACAATTACGTTGGTTTGGACATGTGCTGAGGAGGGATGCTGAGTATATTGGGAAAAAGATGCTAAGGATGAAGTTACCAGGTAACAGGAAAAAAGGAAGGCCTAAGATAAGGTTTATGGATGTGGTGAGAGAGGACATGCAGGTGGTTAGTGTGACAGAGCAAGATGCAGAGGACAGGAAGAAATGGAAACAGATGATCTGCTGTGGCGACCCCTAACAGGAAGAGCCGAAAGAAGATGATGATATGCAAACAATAATAATGAAAAAAATCAATGAAAAAATACTCTTCAAGAAGTAATACCTGAATCCTAATGCTTTATCAGGAAAACATTACTACAAGAAGGGTAAACTCTTCTTGCCATAGAAGTATTATTAAACTTGAAGCACCCTGGAGTAACTATTTATTTATTTATATATACGGTTATTAACTGGTAGCACACTGGTCCAAGGACCCTTTTCAGGCACAGCCTCATCTTTGAAGACATAATGCAAAGAGTAAAACAAGAAATGTAAAACCATTGTTTAGCACGACAATAGTTTTTGTATATGCATACACGCTGATATATGCAAACATTGAACAAGTAATTGTTTAATAAACAAAGTGCATTGAGTTCCATTATAAAACCCTTATAAAAGTCCCACTTTACAATGGCATGTAATGCTTTCAGCCCATATTCTGTGTGAACACCAGTGTAAAAGGTTTTCTACATGAACCATGTCATAATAAATGCCGCAGTCCCAATTCCCAAACAGCATTAGTGATGTTATTCATAAAATCAAGACTTGCTAATGAATTAAACAAGTCTAACAACAAACTTATAAACATAGCAATTTATATAACAACCAGCATTTTCAGTGTAATTTCTAGGAAGATTGTTTTAATAAAAACATGTATGACAGTTTGTTATTTGTTTTACTTTATTTATTCATTTGCAGTTCTTTATATGTAGTAAGTGCCCTTTCTTCAAATTAAAATAAAGCAAGATCTATGATTTAAACTAATTTTAACATCTAATTTACTTAAAAATTTGTAAGCAAAAATGGAAACACCTTGTGTAACATTAAAAATACTTCTTTTCTCATTTTTCCCCTTTCTAAAATTATTATACATGAAATAACAAGACATCCATTGAGTATAAAGAACGCTATCTAGTATATAACAATGTTTGCCATTTAATTACAGATATGAATAATTATGACCAGTTGAGCTTTATTATTAGAAACATAATTATTTGTACACACTTCTGTATAACTTCTTGGTAAACACTGCTATACTACTTGAATTACACAGAGTACCTTGATTATACTTCAAAACTGTGAAAAACACAGCCTTGTTAAGCGCCTTTCTGATGCAAGAAAGATACTTAAAGTTCTTGTAGTGCATGGAGCACAGTGACTGTGCCCTGATATCTGAAAAATGACAACTTAGTTAAGGGTTTCTATAGGGTGAGACCCGATCTTAACAAATGTTAAGCACCCCCTGTTTCAGTTGTTAAGATCAGGTTTCATACTAGGCATTTAGACTTGGCAGTACTGACCAACAAACAACAGCGACAGAATAAAAACAGATTTGTTTCTTCCTGTTGTCTGTACTGGTAATGTGTCCCTTACTTTGTCACTTCACTCCTAAGGTGAACTTCTCGGCATATAATAAGCAGGTTGTGACTGGCGACCCATTCATAATTGTCTATGTTATGCACCTTTCAGTGCTATTATAGTCTAGTTTTGTGTTACACCATAAACAGCCACCACACACAGCACTGGGAAGCTGAGACAGCTTTAAAAGCTGTAGTACCCTTCATTCTGCCACACACCACTTTTGTCTGTGGCAGCATGATGTGGCTTACAACTTTTCAGACATTTTCAAGATGAGTGATACATTGTTCTTCTGGCTGATGTCTGTGAGGCAGATCTAAGTGTGTTATAACTTTCTAAGCTGTAAAACATGTCACTCTCCTACATTTTTTCTTGTTTGCCCTTTTGTCTTGTGGTACATTGGAACAGAGAGGGTGAGCTGTGTTTACAGTACTAAGTGTTGTATGGTTTTCAAGGTTGTAAATTAATTCACACTCTTACACCTTTTTGTCTGTAACCGGTTGTACATAGAGCAAGTAAAGCTTCAAAGACTGCAAAGATTTAAGACTGAATCTCTCCAATTATAGCCAAGCAGTTATATTTCCTTGTAATGGATGTCAAGATTCACCTCTCAGACTTGGAGGTGAATTTCCTTAGATGTATTTTTGAACACATAAAAAATTGATTGTAAACACAGACTAAATCTTAATCAACTATATTAACAACTGTTTGTTATAAATTCACAATATCTTTTTGTGAATACATAAATGCTTGTTATGAATTTCTTAAACTACAATATTGTTCCTTGCCATCAGCTTATTGTCTAGGATTGTGTCCCTTGTTACAAAATGATTGCTAAATTGTTCTCATATTCAAATATTAAGGCACTCAGAAGAAATATTTAACTGTAAAATTTGTTTTAAATGATGAGAACATTTTGGAAGGATATGTTGCAAAGAACCAAAGTGAGGTTTTTTTTTAATAATTTTTCTGCCCATAGGCATACTGACCATCTATCCCTTACTGAGACCATGCCTGTTCATTCCCAGTCACTATGGTAATACCAGTTTACTAATAGATATCATGTCATCCAAGCAGCTAGGCTAAGTTTTTTTTTCCGTTTTCTTACACTAAGCTATCTATGCTCACAAATATGAGGGCCTGCTATATTACTGTCTGTGACTGTGAACATCCTCATCCTAGTCTTTGCATTCCACATGCCACTTCCTTCAGTAGGTACAAGCATTTCAATGGACTGTACCACCTTTCACCCCATGGATGGATGAGCCAGCATCAGCTGCCTATCCCCAAATCCATTATTGGTGCTTCCCACACACAAGTTGCTAGGATATGTTAAAATTACTGCTTTAATCCTTTGTACCACAGAGCCAACACCCAAAAAATGGATGTGAATTTAGTGTCTTTTCCTTTTTGTTCTGCTAGATGAAAAGAAATCTAGTATAGTTGTTTAAGTAAGAGACAAAAGTACTAGGTAAAATAATGCCTGTAATTGGGCAAACAATATTTGGTACTTACGTATTATCGCAACCACATTTTTGCGATAATACCGCTTTCTTTGCTGTGGGTAATTTAAACCAGAAATGTATGCAGAATCACGCAGGCAATGTTACCTTTAAAAAAAAACTTTGCTTAGGTAGGAATAGCAGTGTAATATTTGAAAAAGTAGGATTTGTTTGAAGCCGTTCCCAAAATCATGTCACTCGTACTACATTTTCAAGTCCTGTTATGTGTTAGGCACGTTCCAAACAGTAAACAGGCGTCTGAACAATCCACAAGTATGCTGCCATAAAACATCCACTAAAAAGTCCAACAACAGTAAGTAGTATCCGCAAGGATAACACCATCTGAATCCAAAAAATAAACCATTACTGTCAATGACTCCAAAGAAATTATTATCGGACTGCCACATAACAGAACAGCGTCATTGTACAAGTACTTTATAAAGTGTGCACATACATATTCGCTTACTTATTCTCCTTAACTTCAGTTCTATTCAACATTTTGCAACAATAAATCCAACAATTTACCAAAAAAGATTTGCAGGTCTCTGTGCCTTATTCTCTGAAGAAAGTATTGTACACTTATAAGTAATCCATGTTGCAGAACAGCAGAAGTTAACCCAAACATTTCCCAGGTGTCCACCTTTCATTTTCTGCGGCACGACAGCAGTGTGACCAACTTTACAGAACGTAGTTTCACGTCTCCTTCTACACGTTGATTTACCTTATGAAATGTAAGGACAAACTAAGTCATACCCATTGAAAACATCAAATTCCACCTTAACACAACTCCCACTATTCGTTTTTAGGCAAACAAACATACTACCGCAACCGCGAAAATCTGGTTGCGATAATACGTAAGTACCCAATATTTTTGTGAGGCTTTTTATACAGTTTCACATAAAAAAATTAGCATACCTTTGAGCCAATTTGAAATGAGTTTATGAATGGTATCATGGATTAAAACATGCAGGGTATGACACAAAGGAGTAGCAAAAAATTATTTCCATAGGGAAGGCACATTTAAAAAAAATTAAAAAATGTGTACTGAGGGCTTGGGAACATGGAGGATACAGTGCAAATTGTCATGCAATTAAAAGGCAATGAAATCATGGCAATAGAAACATCATGAATGGCAAAAGCAAATAGAACAAACGTTTAATCTTTTATAATTTTGTTTATTCCTTCGTTGAAAAGTTTGTTCCTCTTGGTAAATCAATGAAGGGCAGGAATAATTACCTTGATTGATGGTGAACTAAAGTTTCAAAGACCAAGAGCTCAAAGAAACTTTACTGGCAGAAATTTAAAGAAGCACAAAGTCAGAAAAACAGGATAATACAAGTAAAACAAAAAATCTTTAGGAGGCTTGATAGGAAAAGTAGGAAATATTATGAACAGACTGTGGCTAATAATTCATCCCATAACTATAGAGTTTTGTTTAAAAATAATGGGAAGGATTTAGTGTCCAAATTACTGACCCTAAGGAACTGGTTAATGTTTTTGCAGGAAACTTTTTTTGGAAGAGAAAGTTGAACTGGAGCATCTCCTTTATTCAAAACATAGGTAACTGTACCTTAATTGGTGATGACAATGTTTGGAGGTCCTTAGGGGCCATTAAACAAAACTCTGCAGCTGGCATTGATGGAGTCAGTGTTTTTTGCTTAAAAAGAGATTGTTAATGGACAGTTGTCTGTATGACTTATTTCAGGATTCCCTGGCTCATAGATTTGTCCCAGATATATGCAGTTAGGCTATTATTGTACGGATTCCTAAATCTTTAGGTTTGTCATTTGTGGAAAACTAAATGCCCATTAGCTTATCCTGTATTCTGTCCAACAGTTTTGAGAAAAACATGTAATATTTTTCAGGATTTAGGCCTTCCTATTGACATCTATCAGAGTGGTTTTGTTTTGATCATTTGTATATAATAAATTAAATAAGTTTTTACCAGAACATTCTTTGTTCACCAGATAAGGGTCTTCTGTTAATGTAGTATATTTGGAGCTTGTGAAAACATTTGGTTCTGTACTCCATAATGTTATTTTGAGGCATTTCTAGGATATTAGCATTAATCGGTATATTATTAAATAGGTGGCAAATTGGTCAGGGTCCTGGGCATACCTCTCAACCTGTTAGCGCAAGAGATCTGGGCAAACCTTGCCATAATGGGAGGACAAAGACCCCAAAATAGTGACACTTTTTAAATATTGCTCTCACAAACCTAGAAAGTTGCTAGAATAACCTGAGTTGTGTTAGCATACATTTTCTGAAGGCTATAAAGCCTGACACTCAAATGCATGTCATTATTTATTGACTTTAATCCTTAAATCATATCAGTGATTTGTCAAAAAAACATTATTTTTATGAGGAACAGACCAAAAATATGAGGCAAAAATCTGGACATTCTTCAAAACTCTGGACAGTTGAGAAGTATGGTCCTGAATCATATCTCTTTTACTGTAAGGTTATTTCTAAGGGGGTTCCGTCCATGATCTCTTTATGAGGCCTTGTCTTATTGGGTATTTTTATTGGGTCTATATTATAACATTGAAGTTTTCTAACATCGAATGTTATAATATCGAACCCGTAATGTCGAACGCTGAAAACAGCGAAGGTGCAGGACATCGAATTCTTTCCCAGGGAAAGAATTCGGTGGGCCGTTCCTGTGGCTTCGCTGTTTTCAGCGTTCGATATGTTGGAGCATTACAGGTCAGGTTCAGGTAAGTGTGCGATTGTCTGTAGGTTAGGGGGCGGGTTAGATGAGTTAGGGTTAGGGCATGGGTCAGGTAAGTGTGCGATTGTGTGTAGGTTAGGGTTAGGGGGCGGGTTAGGTGAGTTAGGGTTAGGGCGCTGGTGAGTTGAGTGTGTGATAGTGACGGACCTTAGGGTTAGGGTTGGGTTAAGGTAAGTGGATAGCTAGTACTGTATGTAAAGTTTAGTTTAGGTGTATGATTTTAAGTGTATGTGTGTGGATGGCTGTTTTTTGTGTGTGTTTCTGCTGTGTGTATGTTTCTCGGAATAGCCTTCGTTGAATGTTGGGCATTGGGCTGGCACCTCGACACCGTAAAAATTGACCGCCAATCATTAGCAGACCAGAGTTTTGCTGTGGCGACCCCTAACCGGGAAAAGCTGAAAGAAAAATATTTATGAATACCTATTTTATTTAGGTGACCGACTGCTAGTGAAAGCAACGTTAATGAAGGACTTGAGTATTGTAGTAGACTCCCACCATAACTTTAATGTACACCTGTTTAGTGTCTTAAGAAAGTGTTTTGGTATTTTAAGTAATATCAGACATTGTTTTGTCAGTTAGGAAGCTTGTGTTTGGTACCACTATGAAAATCTGCAGTTAAACCCAGTGGCGGCTGGTGACTTCAAATCAAAGGGGGGGTGCAGGAGACAGCTGAATGGGTGGGGTCAAGGGGAAGGGGTGTGGCCAACCAGAAAGGGGAGGAGCTATGCTCAAAACTACAAAAACTAACTTTAATTAAATATGCTGCCCTGGGTGGCAAACCATCATTATTAGAGTCCAATCAAGACAAAAATAAGTGTAGAAGAATAAAAATATTTCAATGCATTGGCTGCATGACAGCTTACTTAATATTTAGATGGAAACAAAAGGTTGTGAGGCATGAAAAAATAAATTACTTTTTAAATGCATTACTGGAATGCCAGTCAAAATCAAGTACAAGCAAAACCAGAAGCACTCAACTCAAACCACTTCTCCTTGCACTGCAGTTCTAATTATAATTTATATTCAGCTTTATTAAAGTTCCAAGTAACATGCTGAAAGTAGAAATCTCTGTGATGCCCCCACTTGTAAAAATATTTCTTATCCAAAAAAGACCTGCTGCCTGACAACTATCTACTTGTTTCATGGGGAAAACATGTAAGTAAAAATGAAAAGCAAACAAGAAACAAGCTCAAGATACATTGCTTAAAGGATTACTGTACAGGTTATGGACCCACATGACTGGCATTCTGTTTAGTTTACGGTAAAGTCTGTAGAGATGACTGGAAGTCTCCAACAAGTGTAATGAGCTTTTAAAATAATGGAATCCTGTCCTTTAATACCCAAGGCATACATTATCTAGTCAAGTATTCTCAGCATGGCAACAACAGAAAGGCTTTCAATGTTGGCAATTAACAGTATGCTTATTAAAAGCTTATTTGCATCTTACGATCTCAGACAAGCTTACATTATGGTCATTAAAGCATTGCTACTTAAACACAGAGCAACAGGCACTTTGAGTAATAAGCATAAATCAACAGTAAAAAATATGACAGAAACCAGACCTTTCTGCAAAATCAAGGACAGATGAAAAGCCACTGTAGTACTTGTGTCTACCTTGGATTGGGGGGGGGGGGGCACTGCACATTTACACTGCATAACTACTCCTTGCCTTGCTTGGACACATCCAGAGTCAGTACATGGTGGAGTGGTGTGGGTGCAACAAGTATGTCACACTTTGAAATGTTTCTGGCTGACTGTGATGGCCCTGACATGTGTCATACCTCTCAACCTCAGAGCAAGAAATCTGGACAAAGCCATACACAGAAGTGGGACAAATGCCCACAAATAAGGACAATTTTTAAATATTGCTCTAATAAACTTAGAAAGATAATAGAATAGGTCTTGCATTAGTATGACTTTTCTGAAGGGTATAAAATCTGAAACTCAAATGTCTGTCATTATTTCCTAACTTCAGTCTTTAGTGATTTGTCACTAAGTTGCCAAAACACAATTTTATGAAAATGGACCAAATGTGATGCAAAAATATAAAATAGCCACACAATACAGCTGGGAACCTGTCAAAGAAGGGACACTTTAATATTAGTACTGCTAACTTGAGCAGCTGACAAAATAAAAGAAGAATCATGCATTTCAAGTAATCTATAACTTTGATTATTACAGTTATTTCTTAATTGTAAACCCTCCGAGGGATTATTAGGGGAAAAGCAACATTTTAAGCCAAAATTGAGACAGTTGAGAGGTTGGCTATGCCTAATTCTATAAAGCAATTTATTTGCATGTACCTCTCAACCTGTTAATGCAGTAAATCTGAAGAAGGCCAAATGTACTGGGGCAACATATAAACAGTACTAAAAATTGCTTTTGTAGAAATTGAGACAGTTGATAAAATAACAGTTCTTACTTTTGCATGCATTTTTCTGAAGGTTATGAAGTCTGAAACTCAGTGTATCATTATTTAGTGACTTAATTTCTAAATGATTTGCCAGAAAACTACAAATTTTATGAAGAACAAACCAAAAATAAGAAGCAAAAATCTATTCATTCTTTGAAAATCTGGACAGTTGGGAGGTATAGTTCAGCTGGGCCTGTCTGAGTTTGCTGCCCTTCCCCCCTGACAAAATCACGGTTGAATGGAGCCTCTGCAGCCATTTCAATGAACCATTACTTGGCTATTTCACTCCATTTACCATAAACACTAATGTGCACACTGCTTTACTTGTATGAGGAGTTGGACTTCATTTGAAAGTTTTATTTTGTATTTTACAGCACAAACACTAAGTCGTCTACTAAACAAAGCAATGCAGTCTCAATGAAAACTTAGCATTAAAACTTCTCTGCCCTTGAAACTCACATTCATTGAAACAGCATTGAAACCCACATTCAAAGAAAATACATTTTGCCAGTGGCAGATAAAGATTAATTTTGGGCTGTTTTCAAATCATAGGCCCCTTGCATATGAAACATACATGCTCTTTGATACACCTTCCTCATTGTACTAAATTATATTCCTTGTACAATATATTACAGTTGTTAGAGGGTTTTAAATTTGTTTTGAACATTTTTCCAGTAAGCAATGAAACAAAATGCATGCACCAATAATGACAAAACTGCCCAGTTCAGAACATTTATCATAAAAGTCTACTCAGACTTCCGCAGTCCACCATTATAAGTAAATATGCACAATTCTACAGTCCACCGTTATCAGTAAATATGCACAATTCTACAGTCCACCATTATCAGTAAATATGCACAATACTACAGTCCACCATTATCAGTAAATATGCACAATTCTACAGTCCATTATCAGTAAATATGCACAATTTTACAGTCCATTATCAGTAAATATGCACTCTCTCTGAAGAAGTAAAAGTCATCTAAATAATTCCACATTAAAGAAATCTGTAACTAATGAAGAGGTTGCTGCTAGCAAACACCTTTATATTTCATGGTTTCATTGAAAAATAAAGTGCCTGTTGCCCTCAGGAATAAATTGGCTATATTACATTAAAAAATGATAAGCTAGTAATATTGCAAGAGATGGATGGCAAACTGATAACGGACTCATAGTTAGTATTTTCACCAAGGAGAACATTCTCAATACAGGAGCATCCACCCCTTGTGGGAGTAGAACCCACAGCCTTCTGCATCAAAGGTAAATACACAACTTGTTGTGCTATTAACAAGGACAACCAGCTTCACTTAAGCAGCACTAAACTTATGTTCCCCTGCAGCTCTCAGCCTTGTAAAATCTAATCAATACTCAACTGCAGCACAAGAAAAGCCAAAATGTATTGGGGGAAAGCCCAAAACCAGGGAGACAAGCATTGCGTCTATAATCTCGGAGAGTTGCTAGAACCATACATTTTACTGCCAAGCTCCCTGTGCAAAACAGAGCAACATACCACTATGCCAAATCAGCTGCTTTGTAAAAGAGGAAGACTGAAACTTAAATGGCTATCATTTAGTGAATTCAGTTCTCACCATAGCTGTCAACCTCTTAGTACAAAACACCTGGACAAACCCAGTAATGAGGGAATACAGCCCTCAAACATTCAGTGAATTCAGTTCTTGCCATAGCTGTCAACCTTAGCACAAAAACCTGGACTAAGCCAATAATGAGGGAATACAGTCCCAAAACAGGGACACATTTCAAATATTCATCTTATAAACTTAGAAAATTGCTAGAATAAAAAGGTGGTGTTACGGTTGTGTTACTATGTATTTTCTGAAGAACATGAAGTCTGAAATTCAAATGCCTGTCAATTTTACTGCTGACAGAATAAAAATTTTCAGCAGAGACCCAGGGAGAAATACTGCAGCCACGCCTTTGTAAAATGACAGGACACCAGAGCAAATCCACACAAACACAGGGAGGAGATGCAGACTCCACACAGAAGGCACCCCAGCCAAGAATCAAACCAGAAAACCTATAGCTGTGAGGCAACAATACTACCACTGCACCATCAAATATGCAAGGACTTAAACATTCAGATTCCTGAAGTCTGAAATTCAAATGCCTGTCAATTTTATTTAACATTTGTTAATCAGGACAGTCTGACTTGGAACAAAAAAAAAAAAGAAAATCAGCAGAGGCCCAGGAAGAAATAATGCAGACATGTCTTTGTAACATGGGAGGACACAAAAGCAAACCCACACAAACACAGGGAGAAGATAAAGACCCCACAAAGAAGGCACCCCAGCCAAGAAGCAAACCTGAGAACCTGCAGCTGTGAGGCAACAATGCTACAACTGCCCCATCAAATATCAAGCATTGCAACATTTACAAAACCACAGATATTATGAGGAACAGATCAGATCAAACATGAGGCAAAAATCTGCAGTTTTTTTTCCATAAATGGTGGTGGGTAGGGAATTGAGGTCTTTAACACCTGCATACAAGGTACAGGGTTCAAGCCTGAGGTATTCCCTCACACACACACAACACCTGTAGTAGCAAACCTCAAAAACTAAATATACTGCACTGGGTGCCAAACAGTTGTCATGAGAGTCCAATCAAGACAAAATGAAGTGTAGAAGAATAAAAATATTTCAATGCATTGGCTGCATGACAGCTTAATATCTAGATGGAAACAAAAAAGGTTGTGAGGCATGAAAAAATAAATTACTTTTTTTTTTAAATACATTAATGGAGTGCCAGTCAAAATCAAGTATAAGAAAAACAAGCAGCACTCAACTCAAACCACTTCTTGCACTGCAGTTCTAATAATTTATATTCAGCTTTATTAAAGTAACAAGTAACATGCTGAAAGTAGAAATCTCTGATGCCCCACTTGTAAAAATGTTTCTTATCCAAAAAAAGACCTGCTGCCTGACATCTACTTGTTTCATGGGGAAAACATGATCAAAGTAAAAAATGAAAAGCTAACAAGAAATAAGCTCAAGATACATTGCTTAAAAGGATTACTGTACAGGTTATAGACCACGCGATTGGCATTCGGTTTATGGTTAAAGCCTGCAGAGATGACTGTCTGTAAGTCTCCAAGTGTAATGAGACTCTTAAAATAATGTAATCCTGTCCTTTATTACAAATACTGTCATATGCATTTCAATATCCAAGGCTTATACATTATCTAGTTAAGTATTCTCTACATGGCAACAGAAAGGCTTTCAATGTTGGCAATTCTTTAACAGTATGCTTATTAAAGCTTACTTGCATCTTGCAAGCTTACCTGATGGTCATTAAAGTATTGCTACTTAAACACAGAACAACAGGCACTTTGAGTAATAAGCATAAATCAACAGTACAAAAAATATGACAGAAACCAGACCATTCTGCAAAAATCAAGGACAGATGAACAGCCACTCTAGTACTTGTGTCTACCTTGGATGGGTGGGATTCTCTGCACATTTACACTGCATAACTACTCCTTGCCTTGCTTCGACACATCCAGAGTCACTACATGGGGGAGTGGGGTGTAACAAGTATGTCAAAGTTTGAAATGTCTCTGGCTGACTTGTGATGGCCCTGACACATTTGTCATACCTCTCAACCTCAGAGCAAGAAATCTGGACAAAGCCATACAAAGAAATGGGACAAAGGCCCAAAAATAAGGACAATTTTAAAATATCGCTCTTATAACCTTAGAAAGCTAATAGAGGTCTTGCATTAGTATGAATTGTCTGAATGGTATGAAATCTGAAACTCAAATGTCTGTCATTATTTTCTAACTTCAGTCTTTAATTATTTGTCACTAATTTGCCAAGATAAAACACAATCTTATGCAAAATTGTCCAACAAATGTGATATAAAAATAAAATAGCAACACAATACAGCTGGGAACCTGCCAAAGAAGGGACACTTTAATATTAGTACTGCTAACTTGAGCAGCTGACAAAATAAAATAATCTACATGCATTTCTGAAATAAAAGTAATCTGATTATTACAGTTATTTCTTAATTATAAACCCTCCATGTTTTCGTCCAAAATTGCTTTTATGGAGGGATCATTAGGGAAGAGCAACATTTTGAGTCAAAATCAGGGACAGTTCAGAGGTTTGGCTATGCCTAATTCTATAAAGCAATTTATTTGCATGTACCTCTCAACCTGTTAATGCAATAAATCTGGACAAGGCCAGATATATTGGGGAACATATAAACAGTACTAAAATTGCTCTTGTATAAACTGGGACATAAATCTGGACAAGGCCAAATATATTGGGGAGAACATATAAACAGTACTAAAAAATGCTCTTCTATAAACTGAGACAGTTGATAGAACAGGTCTTACTTTAGCATGGATTTTTCTGAAGGTTATGAAGTCTGAAACTAGGTGTGTCATTATTTAGTGACTTAATTCCTAAATGATTTGCCAGAAAACCACAAATTTTTATGAGGAACAAATCAAAAATAAGAAGAAAAAAATCTATTCATTCTTTGAAAATCTGGACAGTTGGGAGGTACGGTTCAGCTGGGGCTGTCTAAGTTTGCCGCCCTTCCCCCTCACAAAATCCTGGTCGAATGGAGCCTCCCTGTAGCCATTCCAATGATCCATTACTTTGCTATTTCACTCCATTTACCATAAACACTAATGTGCATACTGATTTACTTCTATGATGATTTGAACTTCATTTGAAAGTTTTATTTTTGCATTTTACAGCACAAACACTAAGACATCTGCTAAACAAACTTGGCATTAAACCTTCTCTGCCCTTGAAACTCACATTCACTGAAACAACATTAAAATCCACATTCAAAGAAAATACATTTTACTGGCAGATAAAAATTAATTCTGGGCTGTTTTCAAATCATAGGCCCCTTGCATATGAAACACATGTGTTCTTTGATACACCTTCCTATTGCTTTGAACATTTTCCAGTAAATAATGAAACAAAACTGTCCAATTCAGAACATTTCCATCATAAAAGTCTACTCAAACTTCTACAGTCCACTATTATCAGTAAATATGCACAATTCTACAGTCCACCATTATCAGTAAATATGCACAATCTCTGATGTAGTATATAAGTCATCTAAATAATTCCACGTTAAATAAATCTGTAATGAAGAGGTTGGTGCTAGCAATCACCTTTATATTTCATGGTTTCATCGAACAATAAAGTGATGCCCCTGTGGAATAAATTGCCTAAATTACATTAAAAATAAGCTAGTAATATTGCAATAGGAAATGGATGGCAAACTGATAACAGGCTCATAATTAGTATCTTAACTTTCAGTACGGCAGCATTCACCCCTTATGGGAGTAGAACCAACAACCTTCTGCATCAAAAGAAAGCACACAGCCTGTTGTGCTATTAGCACTAAACTTCTCTTCCCCTGCAGCTCTCAGCTCTTTGTAAAATCTACTCAATACTCAACTGCATCTCAACTTCAGCACAAGAAGTCTGGAAAAGCCAAATTTATTGGGGTGGGTCAAAAGGCAAAAACCAGGGACACATTAAACATTGCTTGTATAATCTTGAAAGCTGCTAGAATAAAATGCTGTGTTACCACGGTACCACCATACATTTTACTGCCAAAGTCCCTAAAAAGAGTCAGAACATACCACTATGCCAAATCACCTGCTTTGTGAAAGAAAAATGCTGTGTTACCACCGTACATTTTACAGACAAGGTCCCTGTGCAAAACAGTCAAGAGCAACATACCACTATGCCAAATCAGCTGTTTTGTGAACGAGAGGAAGAATGAAACTTAAATGGCTATCATTTAATGAATTCAGTTCTCACCATAGCTGTCAACCTCTTAGCACAAAACACCTGGACAAACCCAGTAATGAGGGAATGCAGCCCTCAAACATATTCAGTGAATTCAGTTCTTGCCATAGCTCTCAACCTTAGCACAAAAAACCTGGACAAAGCCACTAACAGGGTATTACAGTCCCAAAAATAAGGAAACATTTCAAATAGTCACCTTATAAACTTAAAAATTGCTATAATAAAAGGTTGTGTTACTATATATTTATTGCTAGAATAAAAGTTGTTTTACTATGTATTTTCTGAAGACTATGAAGTCTGAAATTCAAATGCCTGTCAATTTTACTTGTGATGGAACAAAAACAATTTTCAGCAGAGGCCCAGGGAGAAATACTGTAGACACGTCTTTGTAAAATGGCAGGACACCAGAGCAAATCCACACAAACACAGAGATAAGACGCAGACTCCACAAAGAAGGCACCCCAGCCAAGAATCAAACCACAAATCCTACAGCTGTGACTCTGAGGCAACAATACTACCACTGCACCATCAAATATGTAAGAAATTAAACATTCATAAACTTGAAGTCTGAAATTCAAATGCCTGTCAATTTTATTTAACATTTGTTAATCAGGACAGTCTGACTTGGAACAAAAAAACAATTTTCAGCAGAGGCCCAGGAAAAAATAATGCAGACATGTCTTTGTAACATGGGAGGACACAAACGCAAACCCACACAAACACAGAAAGAAGATACAGACCCCACAAAGAAGGAACCCCAGCTAAGAATCAAACCTGAGAACCTGCAGCTGTGAGGCAACAATGCTACCAGTGCACCATCAAATAAAAGCAAACCCCACACAAACACAGGGAGAAGATACAGACCCCACAAAGAAGGAACCCCAGCCAAGAATCAAACCTGAGAACCTGCAGCTGTGAGGCAACAATGCTACTACTTCACCATCAAATATCAAGCATTGCAACATTTACAAACCACAGATATTATGAGGAACAGATCAGATAAAATATGAGGCAAAAATCCACATTTTTTTTACAAATGGTGGTGTGTAGGGAACTCAAGTCTTTAACACCTGCATACAGGGTACAGGGTTCAAGCCTGAGGTATTCCCTACCTGAGCACCTGGGGCATTTTCACACACACACACACACACACACACACCCCCTACCTGTTCTCCATACTAACCAGTTTCACAAGCACCATATATTCAACACTTACCTGTCCTCCATTCTACCCAATGTTAGATCCAAACCCCTTCCCGCGCAATACTCCAATGACTCGCGAGAGTAGATCGCATCCAAACCCTTTCCCGACTAGACTGCAGCTCCCATTCCTGCTGCTCGTGTTGCAGTCCGGCCGCGCTGTATAATCCCAGCGTGTCTGTGCACTTTAAAGTGTACAGACGTCTCCTCGCGTTTCCCTATCAGTCCTGCCGGACTGCCGTGAGCATGCGCATACAGTAGACCAGTAGTCTGGTCTACTGCGCGTAGTCTGCGAAATTTAAAACTTTTTTCTTTTTATTTTTTTGAGTTCTTTTTGTTTTGAGGGGGCTGCAGTCCGGCAGTCCGATAGCACGGGCCGCCCCTGGTTAAACCTATTATAGAATATTGTGTCTCGTTTTGTGCTTTTAACAATATGAAGTTAATGAGACTTGAGCATAAAAAGAAATATTTTACTAGAATTATCTCAGGAATGAGACAGCATTTTTATAATGAGAGGTTAAAATGCTTTCTATTCTCTGCAGGATATATGTTCATCCATGGAGATCTACTATTGCTGTATAAGTGCAGTTTGAATGAAATATCATCTGCTACTTTGGGTATTAGATTTTTGAATCATAATCTTAATATCAGAAATTCTGGGCATTTGGTGGCCTTGCCTATAGTAATTGCATGTGGTTGGGGAATCTTTTTCCATCTTAGAGCTGGTAGGATGTGGAATACTTTACCATTAGACATCATAAGTTTGAGAAGCTATTGATTCATTATTTGGTTCTAATATTTTTGAACCAGAATTAACAGTTAGCAAACTCTTAGATAGCCCTTATATAGGTTATTGAGTTATTTTTTTAATAATACTGAACCCATCACTGCTATGCAGCATAGTCACTGAATTATACTCCAGCCTTGAACAAGACATGCCCCATCTTTAAACAGAACACCAACTCGATCACCTGGAATAAGCTGCTCAGTCCTAACCCCTACCCACTTCCTCCAGCACCTAAGGCATTAATCAAACTCTATGCCACAGAACTGGGCCAAGTTACATAATTTTCTGAGGGCCATAACAGTTAGCAAACTCTTAGATAGCCCTTATATAGGTTATTCATTAGACCCGTTATAGAGTACAACGCCCCTATTGGTATGTACCTCACAAGACATCTACAACAACTGGAAAGGCTGCAGAAATACCTCACAAAGAGGATTATCTTCCTCAAACAGATGCCCTACGCAGACCGTCTCATAAAACTCCAGCTTTACTCCGTCGCATATCGCCTACTCAGAGGTGATCTCTGCCGAACATACAAAGCTATGTCAAACCCAGAGCTGTTGGACATGCACCACTTAAAGAAATCCCAATCCCTCCGAGCTACATGCTCTAGGGACCTAAACCTTATCACCACAATAAACAGAACATGCCAGTGGGATAGATTCCTGTCCCAGAGACTTCCCATACTCTGGAATAAACTACCTATCTATATCAAACAAAGCTCCTCATTAGCACTCTTCAAGAAAAATCTTGATGACTGAATAAGAAATAGGAAATTCACCCCGGGGATCACCTCTGTGGCTCTGCTCGACAGTGGCACAGGAAAATAATGTTCTTGGGTGGCAAAAGCCAGTGTACCTTTTTGGCTGGGCTTGTATAGGCCCCAGGGCCGATAGCCTAGTACCTACCTATGAACCTATGAACCACACAGTTTTGAAAGGGATGTTAAAGACTTAGTCCCAGACGTGCATAATGACAATGTTAGCAGCTTATAGTTAGGGCCTCTGTGGTGACTGTCAGACACTAGTGACAGGGATCTACATCAAAGTAATGAATTACCATAACTCTGAGTTACAAAATGGTGAGACGGAAATGACAAAAGTTTATATTCACGAACGTCCAGATCGTTGTAAATTTTTCCCGGGTAAGTAAACAATTGGCCAATAAAACTTAAAAAAATAATAACAAAGCAAATAAAACCCACACCACCAATTAAATACATCAACTCCAAGATCACACTACAGTGGAGAAAAGGGCAAAGTTCACCACATTGGCCAACTGACTCCTTTCATGGTAAAAACTTACAACGTTCTGGAAGTTCGTGAATGTAAACTTTTGTCGTTTCTGTCTCACTGTTTTGCAATTCAACATTATGGTAATTCATTTTTTTTACATAGATCCAGCAACAGACAGCAATTAAAATGTAGCGACACCATGATGTAATCACATCAGTTAGAAACTGGCATTCAAAGTAAGAAGGAAATAAGGGACATGAGGAATTAATGGCTGTATCAGGAGACGTAAGCAAGATAAGAATTTAGGAAGTTATTGCTTCTATGTACGACCAGTAAACTTGACTACAAAAGTGTTGACAGCAGACTTTTTTGGTGTTGCCATGGCACCTGTACTGCTAAGGGAGGATTCTGGGTACTTCATTTCTGCAAGCACATTGACAGAACAGAAATTGTATAACAAAAATTGTACATCATCAGCACCAGAGGATGTGAGAAGGCAAAGTAATGTAATATGTGTGCACAAGAAGAAAGCAGGAAGAGAAAGAACATGCTATAAATAATATTTCTTAGCTAAACTAAAACCGTATCACTTGCAAAAATTATTTTATAGTTTTAGTCACTATTGTAAGTCCCTTATAGCAATATGCTCTGCATTGCTGGTGGGCTATTATGATAAAAATTCCCAACTACCAATACTGTTTTACAGCACAAAATGATCTGAATTATAAAAGACTGTAGCATAGTGGAATCCAAACAACGTTGCATATTGGCTTAGCTACACCTTTTTCTGAGGAGCTGTATGACACTGGGTCAGATGAATGCCTTTATATGATGCAGAGCCACTCAGAGCAGCTTAGAACATCAGTGACCCCTCGCATTCTATCCTGTGACATTATTGTATTGTATCAGTGGTGAACATGATTGTATGAGAAGGTAGGGGAAGGTGTCTTATCTCTGGATGCTTCTTCAGTGGGGGTTCCCCAGCTCCCTGGTGCAAGGCATCCTGGTATACTTTACAAGCTGTCGGGTTATGATAGGGGTACAATACCATGGAGAACCACTGGAATATCAGGCATGCAAAATTCATGAACTGATAATATCCTGTAAATGCAGCATATTCAAGTATGCCTTTGATAAACTGTATGTTCCACCATTCATAAACCAGAGTTATGAAGTGATTCTTCTGAGCAATGAATATTGATGATCTTATGGAAGATATGAGGGTGGGTCCTTGAATAATGAGCATCGGCAACATTATGGGAGATTGAAGCAGGGGGTTCTCCTCGATAATGAGTGCTGTCCTTCTTACAGAAGGTGAGGTGGCAAGAAAGAAGATAGGCTGTAATTACTTATATTTATTTATAATTGCAAAGAGTTGAACCAGGTACAATCATTAGTGGGCATCATATGGTCAGGATAGGTACTGGTCATATACAGTCAGCCTTTCCGGCCTCATTTTGCATTGTAACAAGTGGGTCTTTTCAGAATGTGTAGTAATGTATTCACTGCACAGCAGGCAGAGCTTTGTGATAAAATTCATGACACATCTAGATAGCGAAGTACAGCTTGTACTATGCTATGAGCAAATGCTATAAGCATTTCTCATGGCGGTACTCTTTAAGAGTTACTATAGTGTAGTTTCAGGCCACTCAGAAAGGAATACTATGGACAGATATTCAGAATAAAATTAGTTAATATTTTATTACTATTCCGCAAAGCTGAGTAAAGTTAAACTTTTTGCTCTAGGTTGGGTCCTTATTTTGCATTATCTGGCTGTAAACTGCATTTTAATATACGACACTTTATTAAATAGCCATCCATCTATCCTCAACCCCTTTTCCCATATGGGGTCAGGGTGTCACTTCAGCAGCGATAATCATCTCGAGCCAAGGTTTACACTGCCATGTGGCTAGCCCTGCCATGGTAGTTCACTCATGCCACTCACTCATACACTTACACATACTCTCACCTATTGCCAATTTAGTGTGTCCAATTCACCTCCTGCATGTCTTTGGAATGTGGGAGGAAAACGTAACACCCAGAGGAAACCCACGTGACCACAGGGAGGACATACAGACTCTGCACATAACGCACCCCAGCCGAGAATCGAACCAGAAAACCCTTTGCTGTGATGTGACAACACTAACCGCTGCACCACCGCAGCCAGCCTAAATAACCATCCATACATACATAAATATATGGGATGCCGATAATATGCATAACATGTTTTCAGTGATTGCCTGTTAGCGAAAACTGTTTTATAATAATGTCAGTTCTTTCTGTACTTCTTTCTACCTTTGCTGCTTTTTCTCTCTTTTATGATATTTTCTTGACTGTCTCATGATGTTATCCATTTGATGGTTTTCTTGATGCTTTTCTCACTGATTTTTTTTTCAAGAGTCTTTTCCTTTTAATTTACTCAACGATTCTCTGCAATTGCCCAGCAATGACCCTCTTTATGTGAGTCACAGAGCTATGTTACTGCATTGCCTTTTTTATACAATAGTGCTTCCCATTGGCAGATTTCTAAAATACACGGAATGTTCCTCCACACATAGGGAAGTGCAGGGTTACTGGATCCAGTCTGGTAAATGCTCAGTAGAGATAATTAGTAAAATTACAGGGTGTTTTCTGCATAGTGCAATATATGAAGTGCTCTCACTACACTCCAATTTCAAATCTTTCTTACAGGCATGCAGAAGGCAATCATTTGAAAGTTCTAGAAACAGCATGCCTGTATAGAACAACTGCCTCATTTTGGTTTAAAATCATAATCCAGTCTGCTGCTAACTATTCATAAATTACAGCATATTATATTCATAAATAAATACATCTTAGGAAAGTAGTCTGTTAATCATGTGCTATCCTCAGTGAGAGTGTTTATTTTACATGATTTTGTCTTACTTTATTTTATGCTTTGTTGATGGGGTTAGTCTCACTAGGCCAGCAGGACACATGGTGGTATTCAAACTGACCAGGGGAAATTTGATTATGACACCGGAGAAATTCCACTACTCTTTCTGTTAAGTGCCATGAGATATTCTACATCCCCTGTCGTTAAACTAGCTCAGGTGGATGTGGCCTTAATTTAATGTTTCATCCAAAGAATGGGAAACCCAGGAGTGCAGCAGCTCCTTATTCTGCACTGCAATTAATTGTAAAATGAATCTATACACCTGGTACGGGAATATTATCCACAGTCTTCTGATATCCCATCACCAAAGGTGAGTATGCTACCTGCTGAGACACTGATATTAGTACAACAGCAGAATATCACATCTTCTGATATTCCATCAAAAAGGGGGAGTGTGCTACCTGCTGAGACACTGATATTAGTACAACAGAATATCACATCTTCTGATACTCCATCACCAAAGGTGAGTATGCTACTGGTGAGACACTGATATTAATACAACAACAGAATATCACAGCTTCTGTTTTCATTGTCATAGGTTCATAGGTTGGTACTAAGCTAATTGCCCTTGCTAGACATTTTAAGCCTAGCCAATTATCCCTTGTGAGGCTAAAACCCTGCACATTGTGTTTGTAAGGCAAACACCTTAACCATTAGGCTACCCTCCCAACCCTCTTAAATGTAATGAGGACAAAGCCCCACCATAGGTTCATAGATTAGTACTAAGCTAACTGCCCTTGTGAGCCATTTTAAGCCTAGCCAATTATCCCTTGTGAGACTCAAACCCTGCACCGTGTGCTTGTAAGGCAAACACCTTAACCATTAGGCCACCCTCCCAACCCCTACTCAGTAGCTGCTTCATACATACATATATATATATATACATACATACATACATACATACACACATACAGCAAAAACAAGCAAAATAGCAAAAATATCATGTCCTATAGAGTATCACTTCATATACTTAACGTTTGCCACATAAATTACACATGACAGCTACTTAATACGTTCATTTAATAAGTGTCCTGCCACAAAGTTCTATCCAAAGTTGATGAGGGTTGCATAATTTTAGAAAAGGAGATGGTCAAAAACAATAAGGCACAATAGAAGGTGGAAGACAGCTTAGATTGGATGTTGAAAAATGACACGCTCAAAGTCATAATGTCTGCACATGCAGATTAAGGGAATGAAACCTAAAACAACTAAATAAAGTTCCAAATGGAGATCAGATGTATATGTTTTATAACATGTAGAGGCACCAGAGATCAAATTGCCAATATCCAGAAAAATGTTTACTTTTGCATTACTCGCCACTCTAAAGTATTCAGTTGTGTGGAGTGTAATAATCGCTGGCAAGATTTTAGAGAAATGGGATATCAGGTCACCTTATTTTCCTTCTGAGGAATCATTATGCTGACCAAAAATCAACACTTCGAAGTTATTAATGCTTATAGACTCATTCAGACATTGGGAGAGCAGCTTCGTTTAACCATAGCTACCAATAAAAATCACAGAATTTGAAGCATGTTTCCCAACATCCCAGCCCAAATGTCTGTTTTAACCTTGTCTAAGACCAAGAACACAAACTTCTTATGGATATTTAAAGTTTTTAGCATGTTTGCTGAATGCATTGTTTGAAAATTAATTTGAATGACAATGCAGCACATCTTGGAATTAGTGCAGTACTGAGAAAAGTTAAATGTTGGGATCCAGTATCTACTGAACTGAGTTGGATCACTGGTTTCACATAGATGAGGGTTTTGCTTCAACATCATATCATAAACATAATTCTATATCTACTCAGATATGTCTACTCTTCAGCACTATACGTATGTCTTTATTATTGTAAAGTGCTTACATGAGCACTTAAATCTTAGCTTGATTGTAGACTTGAATTGTTAACCCTCCTCTGGCCTACTGAAAATAACAGAATCTGGGAAAGTTACACTTTCCATTTTGGCAATCAGATTGACCTCTGGGCCACCCCATATCCAGAAGACCTTCTGTGTATAGAAGCTCCTGATGCCTAGCTGTGCTAGAGGCCTTATGATGTGACTAAGGTGTCTATTACTAAGACGCCTGTTACTTTTCAGAAGATATCATGGCTCACAGCTTGATCTGCAGTACTGCCTTGTGCATTGGGGTGCAATGTGTACACTTCTCTATTTGTTCAGATAACACACTATATTCTAGTCTGAGTCTGACCAAACAAGCAAAGATTCAAGTCTTAGACGTCTTTCTGGAGGTTGAAAGGAAAGTAGCACTGACCTCACCTCACCTAGGTTGATGTGTGCCTCCCCACCAGTTGGGGGTGCTCTATTTTCTTGCACTTTAAGACCAAGATTGTCTCCCAGCCTATCAACAAAGCATCCATCATTACAACTTGCAATAGATTTGTGGCAGAAAGTAAAACCTCTCAGTTATATTAGTGGGATTGCTCAGCCACGGCAGGTTAAGGTGGCAAGGAACTGACACCAGCAGGAACTCCATTGGGCCACGGTGACTCTAAAAGGACTGCATCTCACACGCCATTACATCAGCTTTATGTGAAACTGAACCAGTAGGACTGTGAAGATCATGGTTGCCATCTGGGTGCAAGCCACCACCCACCCAGACCTCTCAACTGTCCCTAGTTTAGAACAAAATTCCTATATTCAAACCTGATTTACCCCTGCCCATGATGTACCTATTTTTGGAGGTGTGTCCCTTTTTTCCAGACTTGCTTTATTCCATCATCCATTGCTTTAGTGACCTAAAAGATGTCTACCAAATTGAGTAGGCATGATCTGTTCTTGATGAAACCAAATTGGGTTGGGTCTGCTGTCTGGAAGTTTCCTATGTCATTATTGATCATGTCCATGATAATTACTTCCATGGCTTTGTATACGAGACGAATGAGATTTATGAGTCTGTAGTTTCCAGGGTCTGTAGATGTCTCACCTTTGTGCAAACAGATGCCTATTGCTGTTCTCCATTCATGAGGCATGAAATCTCTTTTGAAGTTGAAGTTAAAAGCAGTTCTAGATGGCCTGATATGCCATGTTTCTTGCTGTTTAGAAGGTATCCTGGGATATTGTCTGGGCTCACTGATGCAGTGTTCTTGGCCTTAGAGAGAGCATTAAGGACCTGTTCCCTAGTCATAGCAGGGGAAGTTATATTTGATCGTATTTCCTAAGGGAATGTTGAGGAGGAAAAAGGGATAAAGTTGCAGATGAATTTGTTGACCAGTAGGTTTGCTATATCTTCTGTCTCAGTATAGGTGGCTCCATTAACAATGAGCTCTGCACATAATTGTATATTGCCTTTCAGTTGCGGACATAGCTAAAGAGTGCCTTGTGGTTGTTCTTGGCCTATAAGACCACATTAACCTCAAATTTGGCTTTGGTAGACTTTATTTGTCCTCTGAGTTGTTTGTTTAGTTTGATGAGAGTGCTTTTATCCTACCGGGTGCTGCACCTCCTAAGTTTTAATGGCCTCTATACAGTTATTAACATACTTTTATAGGGTTTTTGTGAACAGTACAGCATCGGCAGCAGTGTTCTCAGGGTTTAGGAGGGGCTTGAAATTTTGCCAGGTTATTACTTAATAGTAGGAAGTTCAAATAGAAACAAATATGAAACGCTGGTCCCCTGTGTCTTGACACGCTGGTGTATACAAGGCAAGGAAGCGAAAAGTAAAAAAACTGTTTTTATTATCCAAGGTTAAGCGCTTTCACTCGCTCAAATTGCGAGCTTCTTCAGAACTCCATACAAATCCATTAACACAACTCAGGTTTAAATAACTTCTTTGGCGCCAAAATTGTACAATTTAAAGTGGTATACTCAATATAGATCTTTCTATATCCTATATATAAATAGTTGACTTAATACGTTCATTCTGACTTTTAAATATTAAATACATAATCTATTACATTAAAAATCCCATACAGGATCACTACAATTCATAAGATTCGAATAAATAAAATCATGAAAATAATGTAAATCATATAAATAATGTAAATAACTTAATTTCATACATCTGAAAAATTATTAGCTTATGACTGTCTGTCAAAAAGAAGAAGTAGTTAAAAACGTTAGTAATATTTTTATTTTTATACTTTATACTTTATAGCATTGGTTTAATGCTTATAAAGTCATTTAATTCTGGTGCATTTGAGGCGTCAGTCAATAGTTGCCACCAGGTTTCTTTATAGGACAATAGTCCTTTAAGATCACCCCCTCTAAGATCCATGGTAATACTGTCAATAATACCAAATTTAAAATTATGTCCATCTCCATATTTTTTAATGTGTCTATAAAGTGCATTATTGACGTCTTTGGTCCTAATACTGTATAAATGTGCATATATGCGCTTATTAAATTTTTGTTCTGTTTTCCCAGTATAGAATCCAGAACACGCTGCACATTTGGCCAGATCTATCACCCATCTTGTATTACAGTTACCCTGTTTAAACTTAATATTAGTCTTATTTATATTATCTAATGTTATATTTCCATCCTCCAAAATGACGTGACATTGTTTACATCTACCACACTTTATAGTATGTTTGTTATTTATTTGTTTGGAGATGGTGTGTCGTTCCAATAAGTTCTTAATATTACGCCCCATCTTGTTAACAAATACTGGCTGGGGGCCCAATATTTTGACCAGGTCCTGATCCGCCTGAATAATATTCCAACTGCTGGTCATGATCTTTTTAATCTTACCAGTATATGGACCAAATTCTAAAATGCATGCTCTTCCAAAGTCCATATTTGGTAGATTTTGTCTCTGACTAATCTGAATTATATTATTACTATTTCTATTATAATAGTTGTGACCTAATAGAAAAGTATATTTCTTACCCCATTCTTTAACAGTGCTTGCAGAAATACGTGTCATCATTTTTGTGTCGCAGCCCCTTTCACTAAATAAAGTGGTAATATATGACACCTCTTCCAACATCTCTGTATAAGTAGAGGTCATTCTAATGGCTCGTATAATCTGACCTCTAAAGATGTTGCTGAATAGTTTTCTAGGATGGTTACTTGAAAATTCTAGATAGCTATTGGAGAAGGTATTTTTCCTAAATAGCTTAGATTTAAACCAACCTTCCCCTTTAGATACATATGTGTCTAAATATGGAAGGCCTTCACTATTGCTGGAATAGGTAAATTTAAGATAGTCACTACTCGAATTAAGAAAAAAACAAAAATTGATCAAGTAACTCTATGCCTCCGTCCCATAAAATGTATATGTCGTCCAAATATCGTGAATAATATTTTATATTCTTGTAATATTCACATGTAAATAAATTTGATTCCTCCCAGTCCAACATAACCATATTGGTGTAAATTGAAGCGCAAGCTGCTCCCATAGCTACTTCCTTGGACTGTCTAAAATATTCCCCTTCGTATTCAATGTAGTTATGTTCTAAAACCTAAAATAAAACCGAGTACCACATCTAGTCAAGGACTCGTGGGAATTTTTAATAAAATATCCAGTAAATATATGGAATGTTGAATTAGTGTTTGTCACAGTGGATGTTATTGATCTTTTTTCTTGTATTCCCAAAGAGACCGATTAGAAGCATTTGCTAACAGTATTCGTAAATATAGTGGATTAGGATGGGACAACATCTGTTTTATTATAGAACTTATGTCCATAGTTTTAGAACATATCAGATCCAGACCAGCACGTGGTGCTGCTAGGCCTCCTGCAACCATGTCTATCAAGGCCTTTGCCAGGGCCAAAGCAGCCAAAACTGCTAAAACAGTTCCTGCTAAGACCCCCTCACACAGACACCCTTCTAGTTCTCAAATGCTCACTCTGGCAGAGGATTTGATTTCCTTAATCAGGGGATCCCAATCACACCCAGACAGGGCCTCTCAGCCCCCAGAAAAGAGACCTAGAACAGAGCCTCCCCAGCAGGAGTACTCTGATGACTCTTCGGAAGTCTCAGACACTACAGACCAGCCTGAGGCTCCTTTGTCCACTTATGAAGACTCGATGCTGATGAATCCATTCCATCGGCCTCACCTCCAGAAGAATTCTCTTTTGGGGAAACCTTACATGCCATGAGAGAGCAATTCCAATGGCAAGAACAGGATTTCTCAGACTCAAGAAAAAGGCTTAGAACTTTTCTGCACCTACCACAAAATAGGCCCTTAGCTATACCTCCAGTCTTGCCTGTTGTGGATGATGCATTTAATGATGTTTGCACTGCTCCTGATTCTTTACCACCAGCCCCTGCCAAACCTGACAGATTTTACAGGGTACCCAACACTCATCACCACCTTTTCAGGGCCCCACTTGCAGATCCTGAGACTATAGCCCAGGGGCCTAAGGCAGTAGCTTCTACCTCTACAAAAAACCCTCTCCCTTCTGAAAGGGAAGCCAGGTCTTTAGACAGATGGGGCAAAAAAGTCTACACCTCTGCCACTCTCTCAGCTAGAGCTTTAAACTGTCAGTTTCACATGATGCAGTACCAAGAGTTTATGCTTGATCAGTTATCTAAGAAAGTTTCTTCTGAAGAACCCTTAGATAAGAAATATATTTTAGAAATGGTAAATAACATACAACAGGTTAGTAACCATTCTTTAAAATGTGGCTATGATGCACTGGAGGCTTCATTTAGATCAGCCATGACTGGCACAGTGATAAGAAGGCATGCATGGCTGAAAGAGCAGGTCCTTCCGGAACAGGTAAAAGCAAAGCTGTTGGATGCTCCTATGGATAAGGACTGTCTATTTGGTACCTCTGCTCAACAAGTAATGAAGAAAATGGAAGAGAAGGCAAAATCTGTACAAACAGTTAAGGATTTCTTACAGGTTCAGCCCCCTCGGTTTAGCAGAAATTGGCCTGCCAAAAATTGGTCCTTTCCAGACTCATCAAAGAACCAAAGAGGCAGGTATAGACACTCTCGAGGCAGAAACCAACCCAGAGGAAGTGCCTACAGAGGAAGACAGTGGCAAGGTAATAACCAGCGAGGCTCTGCCACAACCACTGCCACTGCAACAGGACATTCACAGTGACTTGTCCTGACACCGCCTACCAGAGAGCAATTAGCAGCTCCTTTAGGCGGAAAATTAGCCTTATTTTCACAAAACTGGCACTATATCACAAAAGACAAGTGGATTTTAAAAACCATAGACCAAGGCTACAGGTTCCACTTCCACACCTTACCAGTAAAAGAGGAATGCCAAACTTACCTCCAACTCAAAGAACAGAAGCTCAAAACCAGGTAATTCAGCTAACCAACATGAGAGCTGTGGAGAGGGTGCCAGTAAATCAACAGGGCAAAGGATTTTACTCCAGACTCTTTCTAGTCCCAAGAAAAGAAAAAACTTGGAGACCCATTCTCGATCTGTCCATCTTAAACACATACATCATCGTTCCAAAATTCAAAATGCTGACCTTGCAGCAACTTCTTCCCATGCTGGGCAAGGAGTGTTGGCTGGTAACTCTAGATCTCAAGGAGGCATACCTGCACGTCCCCATACGACCAATTTGCAGAAGATACCTCAGATTCCTTGCAGGATCAGAGCATTATCAATTCTCAGCATTGCCTTTTGGCTTATCTACTGCGCCCAGAGTATTCACAAAATGCCTGGCATCAGTAATCACTCATTGCAGGCTACAGGGAATCCAAATCTATCCATACCTGGACGACTGCCTGCTACAAGCGGACAACCGAGACAAGCTGACAACAGATTTACAAAGGGTCATTTGCTTGCTACAAGCCCTGGGATACACAGTCAACTTAAAAAAGTCAAGGCTGATTCCATCCCAGACAAGAACCTTCTTGGGTGCAGAATTGGACACAGTAAAACAAATGGCATTCCTGACTGCAGAAAAACAAGAACAACTACCCCTTTACTTCTTGGCATTAACAAAACAGAACAAACTAACAGCAAGAAAGGTCCTGCAGGCCTTGGGATTCATGGCATCATGCATAATCTTGATTCCTCATGCCAGACTGCATATGAGAAAGCTACAGTGGTACCTAAAAAACTTATGGTCTCAACACAGGCACAGCTTAGAAACCGAAATCCCACTAATCCCATGCCTGAAACAAGAATTCCTATGATGGGCCCAAGCATGCCAGGCAAACCTAGGCTTGCCCTTCCACAAAGGTCAAGCGAACCAGACCATCACAACGGATGCCTCAGACCAAGGCTGGGGGCACACATGTTGGACAAATGCATACAAGGATTGTGGACCCCAGACCAGCTACACCTACACATAAACCAAAAAGAAATGCTGGCAGTGCAACTAGCAATCCAGAAATTCAAACCTTTCCTCAAGGAAGGCCATTTATTGATAAGGACAGACAACACCACAGTCATGTGGTACATCAACAAGCAAGGGGGCACGCATTCTTACCCCCTATGCAGAATGACTCTGGACCTTTGGAACATGGCTCTGAGCCACAACATTCAGTTACAGGCAACCTTCGTGCCAGGAAAAGAAAATACCCTAGCAGATATGTTAAGCAGAACCACCTCGGATGCTCACGAATGGATGCTGCACCCGGACATCTTCAAGACCATCACAAAAAAATGGGGAATGCCACAAATAGACCTGTTAAACTTCCCCACTCAACCACCAGCTCAGGAAATTCTGCACAAGGACGTTTCACCCGCTTGCATGGAAGGTGGACTCCTTTCCTTCAGCTGGAAAGGTCTGACAGCATATGCATACCCACCTCTTCCTTTGATGCACAAAGTACTACTGAAAATCAAAGAGGAACAACCAAGGATAATTCTAATAGCTCCGAATTGGCCAAGGCAACACTGGTATCCCCTGCTGAGAAGCATGTCTCAGGGGATAATGTGGTCTATCCCCCTGATGCCTTTGATGTTAACTCAGAACAACTACAACATCCTGCATCCAAACCTAAAGACCTTACAGCTTACTGCCTGGTACATAACTTAAGAACAACTAACCCAGTCCTATCTCAAAGGGTTAAAGACATTATACTGGAAGCCCGCAGACCTTCAACAAGAAGGAACTATGCAGGAAAATGGAAAAGGTTTGCCACTTGGAGTGCGAAAGAGGGAAAAGAGGCGTCAAACTTAGACATTGCTAACATCCTGGAGTACTTGGCAGAGCTTCTACACACAGGACTGTCCTATTCCTCCATCAAGATACATGCTTCAGCTATTTCTGCAGAATACAGTTCTGATCCACCTGTCTTCTCACCCTCTACTTAGGCAATTCCTCAGAGGAATCAAGAATGTAAAACCTCCTAGGAAACCACCACTACCAACATGGGACTTGAATTTTGTACTTGAAAAATTGACACTCCCTCCATTTGAACCAGCAGGAACAGCGGATCTGCAACACCTATCATGGAAAACTGCTTTCCTTCTGGCAATTACTTCAGCAAGAAGGGTTTCAGAACTCCAGGCCTTAATGGCAGTACAACCCTTCCTGATCTTCCATCAAGATAGAGTCTCCATGAGGACTAATCCTACATTTATGCCAAAGGTGGTATCCAGAGTGTCCTTAAACCAGACAATCCACCTGCCTACCTTCTTTCCCAACCCTCAGAACAGGGGAAAGGCTACTGCATACTTTGGATGTACATAGACAGTTACGCTACTACCTGGACAGAACCAAAGGTAACAGAAAAACTGACCAGCTGTTAGTGGCCTATGCACCAGGAAAGGAAGGAAAAGCAATTTCCAAACAGACAATCTCCAAATGGATAGGAAATTGCATCAGATTCTGTTACTCCTTCCATGGAAAACCAATGCCACAGAACATAAGGCCTCATTCAACAAGAGCTACAGCCACTACCACAGCTTTCTTACGAGGAGTGGCAACCAAGGACATTATTGAGGCGGCTACTTGGACCTCCGTGCATACATTTGCCAAGCATTACAATCTACCTCTATATTCTAGATCCCGAGCAGGGTTTGCCACTGCTGTACTGCAAGGGATCCTAACTACACCATAATTTTTCACTTCCTCCACCCTAGTTTAGCTATGGTATTCTACCCATTTGTTATGACTGCAGATGCATCCATGAAGGACATAGTACAGTTTTGTACCTACCACAAATGTAGATGTCCGAACTGGATAGCATCTGCAGTCAGAATTACCCACCCTCCTTCCCTCTGTGGTACTCCTAGGGTATTTACACTCCTAATAGCTAGCTGGGGGGGAGTCTCTTATGGTGTATTTGTTTGTACATATGTATATATATGCCTACATTTTGTATTTGCCTTCTACCTTATCTGCATACATTGGCATTTATCCAAATTTAGCCTTCTAAAAGGGCAACTGGCACCTGGGGCAAGAAACACTGAAGAAAATGGCGTCGGCCGATGCTTTTATACCCGAAGACCAACAGAGATGACGTCGGGTGAAGTGCGACATCGGCCGAAGCCGGACCCAGACTTTGGAATCCGGCCGACTGAAGGGCTGCCTGACGACAGGACTACCCATTTGTTATGACTGCAGATGCTATCCAGTTCGGACATCTACATTTATGGTAGGTACAAAACTGTACTTTTTAGCTAATATTTAAAAACCTAGAGGGGAGAGGTGCAGACCATCCCTGGCAAAACAGCATTGTCTGCTAATTATTAAAGTCAGTCATCTTTTGTTAGTATTGTGGCATCATCCTTGGAAAAGGTAGAATGCTGCTCAATGTTAGGCTCATACCAGCCTGGGATACATATTCCAACAGCTCCATGATGTCTATCTTCATATACTCTAGGAAGGTACATCATTTACCCCACATGGACTATGACTGAGTAATAGTGGAATTTGTGGTACAATGACCTGAGTGCGTGCGTAATGTAGCGGATCCTGGTCCCTGCTAATTAACTGTCCATATCTTTCTCCTTACTCTGCCTGGTGAGAGGGACATCAGTGTGTCGCACAGTGGAGTCTTCAAAGAGTAGAATGTTGGAATGTGTGGTAGCTTGCCTTATGGGCTTAGAAGCAGATGCTCTGTGAGATGTGGCTGTATCTCTTGATGTGGGTGTTGTTTTGAAAGAGTGGATTTGGGGCTGCTGAGGGTGTTTGTCATGTGTACTTCATCTAGGAGATCTTTGGGGTTTAGAAAGGTTACATTTAAGTGCTCAAGCATATGTGGGTCTATCTATCTGTTTTCAATTGTGTGTAATTGGTGCAGCATGTGTACTACTGACAACTTTATTGACATTAGGAGTGTTTTATGTGAAAGCTTTGCCTCCACTGACATTGTGTAAATACATCTCTCACATACCATATCAGTTTGAGAATTAACTGTTTGTCAGTAAACATGAGACAATTTCTGCATTGCCTCAGGATGCCCACATCCACCAAGCCAGTTATTGAGACAGTGGGAAAGTTCATGTCCATGGCAGCAGACACTTTTTTATTGATTAGACAGTTGGAATGGGAATATAAATTAATGTCAGGAGTATTTGGTTTGCAGCTCTGGAGACAATGCTTGCCACTGCAAACTAGTTTTCCTGCGTGCAACTAGGTATTGGTGAAATTTCAATTGTGCTTTTACATGAAAAATGTTACTCAGGGTACTAGCAAACACTTGAGGAGAAACTAATAAGTAGACCCTGATGATTTATGGCTGAATTATTTAGGTAGATATTCTGAAGTTAGAAGCAAATCAAGCAGTACTTGTTGAAAAGAAAGAAATAGCTTGTCAAGAATGATGAAAACAGGGGAGTTACCTGAATGGCTACTGCTTGACTACTACCCATAGTGTAACAAATAATATTTCCTCCCATTTATCAATTTCCTCTTTCTTTCCTTTTTAGTATTCATTTATTCCATATTAATTTCCTTGAAACCTTCTAACAATATACGTTGTTAAACCTTTAAAAAAAACGTATTCATTTTGAATTCTAAAAAAACAATGCTTTTTAGTTTCCTCTACTTTGCAGTCATAACCCATTTTTCTTTCCTTGCTTTATATTTATATTTCCCTTAACAAGTAACTTGTTTAACAAAATTCTTTACAAAATGTGCCCAGCTTCATAAACATCTTTAAACTTTATTCTTTGCTTTATTGCTTTTTTTAACATCTTGTGATAAATCACTCCATGACAATAGAAGAAACATAATCTTGCATCTTTTTTTCATACCATACATTCCTTTTCTCCCCACTTTCATCAATTTTTAACTTTCATAACTTTACCTGATTTACTTATTTCTTTATTTAATCTATTATCCATCCCTTCTTTTCCTTTTCACTTGTTTCCATATCTCTTTATACCTCTCATATATCATATAATAATTTTTCCACCATTTTTTCTCCTTGTTCTTCACACAATTAATAACCCCAAACAGGAGCACTGATGCTAAAAAATAGGACTTTTTCAGACCCCCCCTTCTTTTTTGTTGTATATTATTCCTCTTTTAATAGGGTGTAGTCTGGAACCACATATAAAACTGAAAAGTATTCCTAACAATTCATTTTCTATTTTTTATGGAAACATATAAACTCCCCCAACACAAGCAAGTTTACCCTAATTGTATATATTTAACATATACATCTTTTAATTATATGATGAATTAAAACTTTTCTACCATGTAAGTATTTTTTTTATTTCTTCCAGGTTCACTTTCCACTGAGTCAGTATGTTTTCATATTCCCCAAACATAACCCATAATGTATTAATTTCCTTCCTACTATAATAAATTCCATTCATCTTCTATCCCACCAAACCCCTTACCTTTCTTTTATCCAATCCTTAACCCACTTTTTAAAATAACTTTTCAAATTTTTACCCATCCTGTATTGTTTGCTACAAAAAAAGTCATTTACAACATCTTCCAATTACTTCATCCATTTCTGACATAAAAGTTTGAATTATTGTATTGATTACTAAACATCCGTTTCCCATCTTTCCCATCCATTTCCCATGACTTTTATCCGCTAATCTTCATAGCAATTTTTTTGTTTCTACTGTTTTATCAATTATTCCATACACTTCCAAAACTTCCCACATCTCTTTATAACTTATCTTAACAAATGCTTTCTCTACATCACATATAAACCAGTCTTATCTCATTTTTCCATTAAAATCATGCTTATTATTTCCTATACTATTTTAACATTTCATTTACTTCTCTCCCTTTACACCAAACACATTATTTTCTATTACTTCTTTCACCATTTTTTGCATTATTCTCATACTTATTTTTTATAATTACTAATTATTTTATAATCAGTATTCCCTAAAGCTATAGGTTTCCTTTGTCTTATGTGTTTTCTTTCATGTTTTCATATAGATTGTATCACCCCTGCTACATACTTCTTCCTGTACTATCCCTTTATCTAACCATTCATTTAATACTTTACAAAAAAACACTTTTTCCTTCCATCTCCATTCAGTTGTAAAACTCATAACTTAGTCCCATCTGGGTGAAGACTCTTTTATCCCATCCTTTATAGCTTTCTGCATTTCCTGATAGTAATCTCCTTTTACAGTTCTGTCTTAGCACCTTCAGATTTTTCAACATATCATTCCTGTTTCTCAGCTTCTTCCTTTCCATACATTTTATCTAAGTATCTTTCCACTACTTCCGTTATTATTTTTGTTTATATCTTACATTGCCCTCATCATATAACACATCTGTTATTCCTTCTTATATTCTCTCTTGTTTTCCTAAATATGGTAATGTCTCCTATTTTATGTCTTTTAAGAAAAAGCTTTGCCTAAATAATAGATTTTTAACTTTCTCTCTGTTTTTGTCATGCAGCTTTTTTTGTCTCTCTTATTATGTTTCCTTTTTAAATTTCTACTTGAAGCCCTTCTATTATTTCTTTATTCCCCTTTTTATGTTTCTTCCCACATTTTCTGCCATTAAGACTTTTTTACACTTTTCTGTAAACACCACCTACCATAAACAACCAGTTTTTATAAAATTCATTCATTCTCATATATTCTTACCTAATTTTTTACTCTCCAATTTCATTTCTTTTGTCTTATTAACTTCACCAGTTGACCTTTTTATTCTTTTTCCTTATTTTATCTATTTATTCTCACTTATTATTGCTCATACGGATCTGTGATGAGAAAACTCAGCAATTCCCACACCTCTTTCTCTTTTTGATATTCCATTAGAACATATTAACATCATCTAACTCTGTTTTAAATTTCCCTCTTTGATAAATGCATTCTCTTTTTTCTTACCTTAAGTCCTCCACATTTTATAACTTCCTTCAGTGCCTTCAAATCTTGTGTTACTTCCTCTTCTACTTTCTTAAACTATAAAGTCTCCTATCATAATAATAAATATATAATGCAAAAAAGCATTTTAAGACCTCAAACATATTTTCCTGTCATATTTACGTACACATACATTGCAAATAATCTTACACATATTCTTCTTTTTTCTTATATCACACTTCATCATCTTATCTGATATTAGTATAACATATAATATTTTAATTTCTTGTCAGTTCTATCCCTTTTCTATATTTTAATACATCTTAAATCTTATAAACTTGTAATTTCTGCTTTCACTTTCTCACACCATTCAGTTACCATTAGCCCGTTGATATCTTTCTTAATATTGTTAACAATGGCATTTATTATCTTTACATCATCCCCTTCCTTTCTTCACTTCTTGTTTTAACTTTTATTTTCCTTGTGCCTTCCTCCAAACTGACTTTTCATTATTTTGTTCATACTGTTCTCCTGTGTCAAAATCCTCCTCCTCTCTTTACTCACTTTCCAGTAGTTTATACAAATTCTTTTCCTGAATAGCAACATCTTTTTTCCTAGTATTTAACTCTGTTTCTTCTGATTTTATTATGTGTTCATCTAAGTTTCTTTTTCATAAAAGTATCTATCTCATCTCTTTGCTTTGTTGCAGCTTTCTTGGCCTGTCAGTGCTTTTCAGTATAAATGAATTGGACTAGGCACTTATGAATCAGAGCTGCTACCCCTCATTTATAGTATCATCACAATCATAATGAGTCAGTAGGCACTTCCTTTAACTGTTTTAAAACTACTCCTTGACTGTTTGTTTTCTTTTAATAGGCTGCACCAATCGAGACTCCCGCTAGCCTGTCCTAAACCTTTCCTCCTTTTAATAGAAGTTCCCAAGCCACAGACATTCCAAGGAAATATTTAGTCAGTGCACATTCCAAATTAGCTTTACTGAGGGCCCAGTAATCATTCTCATTCAACATTCCTGGGATACAAAGACAAGCTAATAGGTAGAATCCAACACAAGGCAAAAAAACAAACCACATTAACAAATATTCCTGTTTTACGTGCATCTGTATATCCCACCATACATAAGAAGAGTCTTGTCAGCTATACTTAAGATAACCAGAAAATGAAGGAAGGACTACCAAACCTAGGCCTCACTGTCTAAAGCCTCCTTTCACATTCCAGCACAACTGAGATGGTAAAACGTTTTCCCACAGGATCACAGGAATGCAATACAGAAAACCCAATAAAGTACTACCAATGTAAAGCAGCAAGATATTGTGGCTGCTCACATTGTCATAGTGCATCCAACAATCCGCAAAGTCCCTGCTACCCACCTACAAGACATGTCTAACTGATGAAGGCCTCATGACATGAACTATAACAGTAAGAGCTGAACGTGGACAGCATGATAAAAGGTATCAGAAAGTTTCTTTGCCCTGTAGTACAGAGGAATGAATCCCTGACTGGGACCTAACTGACCTGAGTTTGAGCAACTTTAAAAACCACTGTTACACATTTGAAGTGTTTTTGTAGGGTGACAAGCCCCTGCACAATTAATGTAGGAAGCAGCACCCCCTCACACATCCTACTACTTATATACACTAACTCTGAGATCACTGTAACTCAGAAAAGAGGGACTACTCAGTGATGAAGTTATTTTGAAATTATATATATTTCCCTATAACTGCACTTAAGACAATGTGAACTTGGTAAAAACTCAGTTAACATCTTAGTCATACATTAAATAGAAATAAGCTAAAGTAAAATTATAGAAATTAGTCACAAGGTATGATGTAAGACATAGTATAGAAAATGAAAATCAGTTATCATGAATAATAAACACAAAACTTGTTCTTTAGATTAAACAGTTAAAAAAATCAGTTAAATAACATTAATTGAATAAATGAAGAAATATATGTTGAAAATCCATCTCAACATAATAAGATAGCTGCCCAACAAAATGGCATCACTGAATAAAAAATCTGAAAGATGCAAAATTAAAATTAAAAATAGTTGGCAAAATTATAGTTAAAAATAGTGGCAAAGAAATGTCATTGCACATTACAAGAAGGCAGCCTACCGAATTAGGACAAATAATGTCATTATCAGGCAGTAAAATCCAGAGTCTTGCGTCATGTACAAGCGCCAGTTACTGACAGCGTTTTGGCGAACATGATTAACACGGATGATAATGAAGATATGGGAATCTCATCTGGTAATAATGTTTGGGGTTATGTCTGTAAAGAGATCAAGAACCCATTCAAGGATTTAAAGAATAGGTTGACGAACCGGACAATAAGTGAGTATAACACCAACATTAACAATGTAAAGTCCTGTAAAAAGTTAATTTTTGATCTGGAAAGACTGGTGTTTAAGTACGTTACACTTGATTTAGAAATACAGTACTTAAACGAGTGTATTCATCGTGGTATTGTTCCACAAGGCTTACAGACTGCAAAGTTCCCTAATTGTGTGGAACCCGGCGATAGTTTGTCTAAAATGATTATCAAAGTGTACAACGATGCTGGTTTAGCTATGATGGGCATATTAGTTAAACACTATGAAGGTGAAATCATTAGAGTGAAATCAGGAATTAAGGAGTTGGATGAATCCATCAAAAAACATGGTTGTTTCCAAGAATTGTCAACGATGTATAATGGTATAGAGGCTAAGGCTGATAAGCACCGGGCCACTATCGTTTTAAGAAAACAACATAAACTCACAAGGGACATTAGGACTTATGGTTCTAATGAAGCCTATATAAGTATTGTGGATTCCCATAAAACTACTGAGGTTTCATCACACAATATTTCTAATGTTCTAGAGACTATCAATAGAGCATCAGATGGGCTTGGGCAGTCTAATGGTGAGTCAGTTGTGGGCAACCCTCCGAACCCAGAATTGGATCCGGAGGTTGCAAAAGACAAGGGACAACAAATATCTAATGACATTAATGACAGTTTGAGTAATGTTGCTGTAAATGTAGCTGCGACTAATTCAAGTTACGCTGAGGTCGCAAGCCAGCAACATCGCCAATCAAATGTCCCTTTTCACCAGCAAAGGGTACAAGAGAAAAGGACTACAAGGTGGTACAATTCCACTCAACAGAAGGGGAAAATGAAAGGCAAAAACAAAAGGAGATGGTGATTCCATCTATCAAAGACAATGACTATACTTTAAATGTAATTAATTTAAGTGATATATTTTTGTCTGAAGATGTATACAGTGTACTAACTAAAGGTTTCACCTTTATTCCCTCTAACAGGGTGGAAATAAGTAGGTTGTTGGTTGATTTTAGGTTATATTTACGTAAATTAAACTTGAAATACATTCTTAAAGATATCACTGATAACAGTAAACCTAAGAGAAATTTACCAACTAAGCCTAGTACATTTAATCCCCCCCTAATTAACACACTGCAAGTCTTTCAGAGTTTGTGTGAAAAAGAATTTAAAGAAATATCAGAATCTGGTGAATATAATAATTTAAGTGTAACTGAAAATAATGCTTTAAAAGAGTTATCAGACAACTCTGAAGTTAGAATAATGAAAGCAGATAAAGGGGGAAAGATTATAGTTATGAACACCAATGACTATAATAGAGGAATATTAGACATGTTAAAAGACACTGTTAATTATTGTAAAGTCACTATAGAATTCGTGAAAATCAGTTTTAGGAAAATAGATGTTCTTTTATTTGACATGTTTTGCCAGGGTGAAATCGAGAAGAATGACTATGATTTTCTTCTTGTAGAACATCCAACAATGGCACATTTTTTGGTATACCTAAATTACAATATGGTTTGGAAGATCTAACCTTTAGGCCAATAGTATCGGCCAAATATTCAAAAACTGAAAATATTTCTATTTGGCTGGACAGTATTTTAAATCCTGTGGCACAAAAAGCGGAATATTTTCTTAGGGATTCTTGGCAACTTTTGGAGATTTTAAGAAAAGTTCAAACAATAGAAGAGGAAGTGAACTTTGCAACATTGGATGTCAAGAGTCTATATACTTCCATTGACCAGGTGGAAGGGATAGAATATATGAGAGACTATTTAGTACACAACACAGAGATGAGTGGCGATAAGGTCAATACCTTATGTTCCCTTATGGAAATAGTCCTTGACAATAACTTTTTCAAATTTAATAATGTGTTCTATAAGCAAACATCGGGAGTAGCGATGGGGGCTAGAGTAGCCCCGGCTTTTGCCAACATAGTAATGGCAAATTGGGAACAGAGGTTTTTGAAAAATCATCCTAGCTTTGAGAAGGTCCAAATGTACTTTAGGTACATAGTTGATTTGTTTTTCCTATGGAAAGGTGAGCAATGGGAGTTCAGTGAAATGATTACTGATTTGAACAATACTACTAGTTTTCTACATTTTAAATTGGGAAATTTTGGTAGAGACATCAACTTTTTAGATCTGCATTTATATATAAACCATATTAATGGTATGATTTTAAGTAAGATTTATAGGAAATCATGTTTTACAAACCAATACCTCCACAAAGACAGCCTTCATCCCCAACACATGAAAAAGAGTGTTGTGAAGGGGCAGATGATAAGGCTAAGTAGATTGACTACAGAGGATCACGTCTACTGAGATGAATTAGTAATCTTGAGGAAAATGTTTGTTGTGAGGGGTTATAACATCAATTGGATCAAAAAGTTGGAAAAGGAAGTAACAAAACTAAGGGAGGGTGTAGCAAAACCAATTTTGTTAACTACTGACATATTAGTGGAAACACCAAGAATAGTACAACAAGAAAGTCAGATTTCAAATAAAAATGAGCAAGATTTGAACATGTTATATACAGCATTTCCACTCCCTATAGTGAACGAACTATGGGAGATTAAGAACATTATAGAGAAAAATTGGAGAATAGTTCTGGGTAATAAAGACCTAGTAGGCTGTCTAGGAATGAGACCAAAATTTACCTACAAAACAGTCAACAATATCAAAAAGATTTTGGAAAAAGTAGATTTGTCATCACAATCTAGGGCTAGAGAGGTAACTACTAAAAAAGGGTACCTTTGACTGTAATAATTGCAGACAATGTAGATTCATAAGCAATACGTCCTTTGTCATTTTGAAGCACTTAAAAAGAACTTTTTGGGCACAAAAGTATTTCAATTGTCATAGTGATCATGTTGTATATTTAGCTTCCTGTATGACCTGTGAATGTTATTATGTAGGCAAAACTGTTCGAGTCTTGAAACGTAGGATATACGAACATGTCCTGGCAATAAAAAATAAGGACAAAAATAATGTTCTAGCAAGACATGCTTTAGTATGCAGACAATTTAAAAAGTTTGAATTTTTCATCTTGGATTATACAGATAAAGGTACATTTATGGGAGATGTTAACAATAGATTAGAACAGAAGGAAGCCCTTTGGCAACTATTATTGGGGGCAGATCAATTTCCAGGTCTCAATGAAGTTATTAATATTAAATGTTTTTTGTTATACAAATGATCAGTATATATTTATAACATGAGACGTTATTGATTAGTAACTAACATGGTTTTTGTTCGACACTTATTTGTGTCATTATTACATTGTTACTAACTTCCATGGTAAGATCTACTAGATGTTTCTTTAGAATAGTTCCATTTTGGATAAATTTGTAATGTGTTATCATCAGATTTATAGGTTGCCAATTTTAGGTTTTCACAATTATGTATGATATAAATGTAAACAATTGGGACAGTGATCATTGGATACATTGTCATACAATTTAGTCTACAATTAATAGTAATTTATTATATTACATTGTAAATATACGTAAGTATGGTGTAATTTTTTGTATATAGGATCTGTGTATACATATATATTTTTTCGTGTTTTTTATATATATTGATATTTATTCTTATTATTGCATCTAAAGTAAAGAAAATGCAGTTTCAAGATATTTAAAATTAACTTTTCATTTTCAAATGGAAAAGTTATGACATCACATCCTGTATAATCTATTTAAAAGACAAGTTTTTGGGAGGGCACTTGTCTTTTTCTGAAGAAGTTCACGTTTTTAAAATAAAGTGGAAGAAAGCGCTAAATTCAAATTGCCTCTTTTGTGGTAATACACGCATTGAGCTATTTTTTGATCATTTTATCGCAGAAAATGAAAATCAGTTATCATGAATAATAAACACAAAACTTGTTCTTTAGATTAAACAGTTAAAAAATTCAGTTAAATAACATTAATTGAATAAATGAAGAAATATATGTTGAAAATCCATCTCAACATAATAAGATAGCTGCCCAACAAAATGGCATCACTGAATAAAAAATCTGAAAGATGCAAAATTAAAATTAAAAAATAGTTGGCAAAATTATAGTTAAAAATAGTGGCAAAGAAATGTCATTGCACATTACAAGAAGGCAACCTGCCGAATTAGGACAAATAATGTCATTATCAGGCAGTAAAATCCAGAGTTGGGCATTCAGAAACAGGTCCAGCCTGGCAAACTAAATAACCAAGTATGAACAACCAGCTGATAAAAGATCAAAGTGGGATCCTAACATCTACAGATATGCTAATAATTACTTTCAGTAGGTTCAGTTGGATAGAATTGTCAGTCTATGTAGCTGTATTGCTCAGCAGTAAACTGAACCCTAACAAATCTAAAATTTCATTTAGAAAATCTGATGCTTCCAAAAAGTTGGCACGAAGTCTCTTCAGTCAATAATACTGATATGTATATGGCTTCCCTACATCTCACTGACTGCAAACTGGATGAGGTTCTAATCCAATCTGGCAAAGCTCATTGCACTGATTTTGAACTTTCTGATTACTGTCTATAGGAAATCACTGCCTGACTGGTTTCTAAATGTACATAAATGTAGACAAATATTTTACAAATTTCTTTTTTCTTCACGTTGATGTAACTATGGGATTGGTATACTTTAGTTAGGGAGTGAATGGTGCAGGACTCTTTCCGCCTCGCAAAAAATGCTTACATTTAATTTTTTGTTGGATTGAATTTTCAAACAGTTGTGCTTGGAAAGTTGGTTTCTCATTGAATTATTGCTTAATAGGTCATAGTGGAAGTTATAACTATAAAAAGGCACCCATTTCTAAATACCTCCCAAAATACTGGCAAAATTGAAATCATTATAAACAGCATCTGTTACTTCATTCGTCTGTCCCTCAGAAGTGAACATCAGTGATTCTCATTCAAAAACTCACATTTGTTACCAACCACATATTCTACACTGCTTTCTATTCTTTTTAATTATTCTATGAAAAATGGCTTTTCCTGGTTAGGGGTCGCCACAGCGGATCATCTGTCCGCTCATGACTGGCAGTGGAGTTTTGCGGTGTTGAGTTGCCAGCCCGGCACCCAACCTTCCACAGAAGGCACACACATGCACACACTCACACCTGGGGCCAATTTTAGAGTATCCAATCCACCTACTGCATGTCTTTAGGATGTGGGAGGAAACCAGAGCACCAGGAGGAAACCCATGCGACCACAGGGAGGACATGCAGACTCCGCACAGAAGGCACCCCAGCCGAGAATCAATACTTCCACATATAAACTCCATTGAAAGAACTACATTTATTATGGACATTCATAAAAGTAGTTTTAATAAGATTGCACCAGCCAACTAGAACTACCTTCCACAGAAATTTAGAAAAATAATAGAATGCACCAAATTCCTAAAAAAGACCGATGTTTGCACTTGTTATATGGACAAGCATAATGCTATTAGTCAGTAACTTACTGCAGTAAACACAGAGTACACAACCAGAGTAATCCTTATCACATTTGTCTGTCAGTTAAAACAAATTACATGTGTAAACATAGTTTGATATTTTTTTCTCTAAACGTGCCACTAGACTTATGTTTTTTATGTCTTAAAGCACATTTTCTGAAGTTTAGCTCTATGTTAAGTAATTATTCTGTAATAATTGTATTGTTTTCTAATATTCTGTACTGTTGAAATACACTTGTGCCCAGGCTGTGGCTGAGAAGTCCTGAAAACCCAGCTCATCTACATTGTTAACAATAAATAAATAAATAAATAAATAAATAGAAATAAAACTTGCAGAAATAATTGAGATTCTAGACAGGTTTCATACTAATGAAATCCTTGTAAGTATCTTCAATGAATTTCAGATAGGGCACAAGCTGTTAACCTACCTTGTCCAGTCAAGAACATATATCTAATATTGCCTCCCACTGGTCATTTGTGGTACTAGTTGTATTCATTTATAAACTTATTCCTTGGCATCCCATTAAAGTTGCAATAATTTCAGAATCTCAGAATTGAAAAAAAAAAAAACAGAGATGGAAAGATGTAAATAATCTGAATGACATATTTGGACACGTTTTCAAATTGGTCTTCAACTAATGATAGCTCTTTCAATACTAGTAAATAAATATCTTTGATAGGGATAAACATATACTGGCTGCTGTGGCAACTACTTTTCTAACCAAATGCATACGTGAAAGCATTCTTTTTTTTTTGACTGCCAAAGTTGCAAGGAAAATTTACCTTTCCCCAAGCTGTCATGATCTTGATTATATTGTGAGAATACAGGTAGGTCTGGCACAGGCACTTTCCGCCGACTTGAGTGCAGGATTAGAATTCCAGTTATGTTCCATTTTTTAGTCAAGTAATTTCAGATTTGTGGCACCGAGCCTTTGATGAGGAGGAAGAGTCTCTGTTTTGAAAATGGTAACATCTAAAATAGCTGATTTTGTGATTTTGCTTTATAAAAATTGATTTTGTAAAATTCCAAATTGAATAAGTATGTAATATTTTACAAAGCAAATTCAAGTTATGAAATTGCTCACTTATTCCAACAGAATGAATTCACTTTCATTCTCTCCTATCAGATACACGTCTTTGACAAGAGATCTTATTAAAGAGTAATGATGTTAAAATGAAGAAATTAAGCAAATTAAACATTATCATTTTCCCAAACTCACATCATGTGTGCCCAAGTTCATGTTTTAATCAAGGAACCAGACAATACTGGAATATGTCAAAACTGCAAATTAAGCCAACTGTTTTAAAGACAGCTTTGATTTTCTAACCACAGGTAGAACATCAAAAACACACACACACATACACACACATATATATATATATATATATATATATATATATATATATATACATATATATATATATATATATATATATATACATACATATATATATATATATATATATATATATATATATATATATATATATATATGTGTGTGTGTGTGTGTGTATTCCTGACCGCAGGCAGAGGGCATCTACACCCCCGGAAAGGCTGTATACACTCCCTGAAGTGCATTTTCATTTAGAGAAAAGGCCATCTGTTAAATTGTTTATATTTGTGTTTCTTTTCATTTTATATTTTTTATGTAAAATATTTACTCTGCATGAATCATCAAATTTGATCTAGTTTATGTAAAATTCTTGCTGGAGGAAGTATTTTACATAAAAAAAATACATACATACATACATACATACAAATATTTCAAGCACTGGCATTAATGGCCTTCTAGCTTGCCAATATACCAAAACACTTGTTCCCATAATAAGTATCCAGGCTGTTCTTAAAATATCTAAACTAGTACTTACTTTAATGTAATTTGGTAGTCTGTTCCATGCATCGGCTACTCTGTCAGAGAACCAATTAGTACACGTCTCATTCCTATAGAATCTCCTACATAGGTCGTCTGATGATTCTCTAGTACTTTTTGTTAACCCCAAACATTCCCAGAGGTAGTTGTCACTAAATGCCCTATATACCTGAATAAGATATCCTCATAGTTAGTTGTAAGAGACACTGTAAAAGTTCAGTTAGTCTTTCATAATAACTTAAATTTTCACATTCATGGATGCCCTTGGTATATTTCTGCTGTGCTTTCTCCACTTTACTTATGCCTGTTTTCTTATAAGGTTTCCATATTCTTATTCCATAATCAAGTTTGGGTCTAATGTTACTGACAAACAATGACTTCATCATTTTTGATTTCCTAGACTTTATAAATCTTTTTATACAACCTATAGTTCTATAGCTATCATTAACCAAATTGGTTGATATGATTAGAAAAAGTCATAGCTGAACCTGCCCATATACCCAGGTCCTTAAATGAGTCTACAGTTTCAATCACTGTGTGTTATATTAAATATTCACATTTCAATTTATGCCTACCAAATCTCATGTGCTTAGTTTTTGAAGTATTTATCAGCATATTATTCTCCTCTGCCCAAATGGTCAATTTAGTCAAGTTATTTTGCAAACATGCATTATCTGTAACGCATGTAATCAGTTTACCCAATTTCAGGTCATCTGCATAAAGACTGTAGAACACCTCAGATGAAGAAGTTAGGTCTGAAAGATACAATCTAAACAAGTAAGGGCATAGGACAGAACCCTGTGGGACACCCTGACTGTAACTATTTCACCTGTCCAATTGCTGTTTGATACTTGCCATGTCCTATTTGTAAGCCATGCAGCTATCCATCTTATCAAGAATATATCAATACCTATTTGTACTAATTTATTGATCAGTGTTTTGTGTATGACCCTGTCAAATGCTGAGGTTAAATCCATATAAGTTATGTCACAGCACATTTTTCATTTATAGTTATTATATTACTATAGTACATCATGTTACAGGTGGTAATAGACTGTTTTCAACATATGCATGCTGATATATGGTTTTAAGTCCCAGCCTATCCAGCTCTGACAATAACTTATCCAATATTACCTTCTCAATTATTTTCCACAACATGAAATTAGACTTGTGTCTCTATGACTCTGGGTCTGTCCTACTCCCCTTTCCCTTGAAGACAGGTTTAATAAGAGCACATCTTCAGTCTCTCAAATCACCCCATATTTATATGACCTAGTGAATAATAGATATAATGGTACTGTAAGTTCTTGCTGAAGTGTTCTCAGGCCATTGTTACTAATTCTGTCTCCTCCCTGTGTTTTGTTTGGATCCAGTTTGTGCAGTTCTTTTTCAATATAATCTAATTTGATTTCAGTATCCGGGGTTACCTGGATTTCACTAGGACAACTTATCACCCCTTTTGTGGAGTCAAACTGTTTTGCATTAGATTTTGTAAATATATCTATAATCTGTTGTGTCTGAGCATAAATTTTAGAATCTGCACACAGTTTATCAATTTGTGTGTCTTTACTCTTTCCACATCTTATGTATCTATAAAAAAGTTTCCTATTATGCTCAATATCTTTATAAAAATTTCCTCAACATTTTCTTGGTCCTGTCTCACAATATGCTTAATCCATTTGTCCAGCTTATTTACTTAATGTCAACATACACGCATATTCAGAAGCACAGATATAAACTCACACATATATATATAAAAAAAAACACACACCCACATTCATAAACTCAGACAGACTCACACATGCATTGATGGAAACACAAACACACACACACACACACACACACACACACACACACACACACACACGCTTTTCTTTTTTATTTTACTTTGTTTTAATTTACATTTTATGATTGATAAATAGCATTGTTTAGCGAATGTAAAACATGGCGGCCATTTGTATTTTAACTGTCAGAGCTTCATGGCAGCTGATTATGCTGCCATGAAATGCTGGACTTCCTTTTCAGTGGCCATTACTTGTACATTAACACTCTGCTGAAGAATGTTTGTTCTACAATCAGAGTTTAATGTACAGTTTGCCCATTCTCTAAAGAATTTTATCCCAGCAGGAATATTCAGTAACAGTTTTGATTGGTTGGTTGATGTATATTTCATCCTTCTACTGCAAAGCAGCAGTAGTTTCTATAACGTTTAGTTTTTAATTAACAAAATTCCGGTAATCATTTTGTTTCATAGTTAACACAATATTAATAATCATAAGTAAATCACTGCAAAAATTCTAACAGTAACTATTATATTACATCTTCATAGCTGAAAAAGGGGGTCTATGTCATATAATTCAAGGTTCAACTCCGTGAATCTCCATTCTTCAAGCTAAAAAGAGTGAATGTTCGCATCAGTGAATTTTCTAAAACAGGGAATGCACTTAGTTGACCAACACTGTGACCGTCACACATACCACAATATGTCAAACCCACCTACCTATATATACCAACTCTGAGATTGCACTACAGTGGGGAAAAGGGAAAATTTCCTGAATTTGGCAAACTAATTCCATTCCTTGTTTTAGATATTCACTAATGTGAACGTTCACTCATGTCGGCTTGACAAATGGAGGTTCATGGACTTGAACCTTTGATTATATGAATTAGACCCAAAAAAAAGGAAACTTACCATGTTAGTTTTTTATAGTCTATACAAGTGACTGATTAAAACCAAATATAGAAGGGTCTGCAGGAACTTGACAGTTATGTTCAGTCTTAATTTATTTATAAAGCTAAAACCAGAATTGGGAAAATGCTACTTGTTTGAGTCTAAACAAATCACACATCAAACCTGTATACACAATAGAAATACACTGACCTGTACACCTGTTTTCTCATTAGGCTTTTCATCTAGTGAAACTGAAAGGCCAGCAGCACTCAGAGCTGCTATTCTGCTTTCTATATCAGAAACCTAAAAAATAAAACATATCTTATTTTAGGCAAAATGAATTGCATTTATCAGCAAAGTCTGTAATACATTTTTCTGATGTGTAATGAAAGACAGAAAATGGGTGTTATAAATCTGAGAAAACGTCTCCAGTGAATGTTTACACAGACTCTTATTAAGTTATGCCAGCTGAATGAATATCACAGTTCTGGCAAATTCACAGAATGATTTACTTTGTCTCCTAAGTTCTATCTGTTTAAGACTTTAGGAGCAATATTATAATAATCCAAACAACATCATACAAATAAATCAAGCAGGTATTAAAAACAGACCACTACAGATGAGCAAGTACAGCCCAGTGTTTAGAATATTAATCTATCCAGTCACAGTATAAAAACACAAACATATACACACTCATGCACATACCTGTATACAACACATGCAAACATTTGCATTGGTATGTGCACATGCATACACACACACACACACACACACACACACACACACACACACACACACACACAATTATATGCACATGCATGTGCACATGTGCATGCAAACAGATGCATTGGTTCATAGGTTCATAGGTAGGTACTAGGCTATCTACCCGAGGGCATTTATAAGCCTAGCCAGAGTGTGTAGGCCTTCGCTGCCCCATTGATTAATTAACTGATCCTCTGTCAAGAAGAGCCAATGAAGTGATCCCAGGGGTGTATTTTCTGTTACCCATCCACTTGTCAAGGTTTCTCTTAAAGAGTGTTAGTGAGGGGCTCTGCCTGATGTAATTTGGAATTTTGTTCCAAAGCATGAGGAGTCTCTGTGACAAGAATCTATCCCTCCAGCATGTTCTATTTATTGTTGTTGTGAGGTTTAGCTCACTAGAGCATGTGGCTCGCAATGACTTGGATTTCTTTAGGTGGAGCATGTCCATCAATTGTGAGTTGGACATGGCTTTGTAAGTCAGGCAGAGATCACCTCTGAGTAAGCGATATGCCACTGAGTAAAGCCAGCACTTTTTCAGTCAGGCTGCATAGGACATATGTTTGAAGCCAGTAGTCCTCTTGGTGAGGTACTTTTGTGGTCTTACCAGCTGTTGGAAGTGCTTGTGAGGTACATCCCAAATGGGGCATTGTACTCTATGATGGGTCTAATGAGTGACAAGTAGAGGGGCACTAGAACCTCTTTATTTCTAGATGCGAACCCTTTAGTAATTAGATGGGCCATATAGAAGGATTTCCTAACTACTTTGGCAATACGATTGTCAAAGGAGAGATTACTATCTACCTGGGTCCCCAGATCTCTTATTACCTCTTCTGTATTACGGGGGCTGACACCTATGTGGTAATTCGTGGGTGTTTTGTTTTTCACAAATGGGATGACTATGCAATTTTTGGCATTAAGCTTGAGGCCATGACTTTGACACCAGGTGTCCATCTCAGTAAGGCCCTTTTGGAGGATGTCCGTGTCAGCCGGAGAGTCAATTATGGCTCCCAGTTTGCAGTCATCGGCGAACTTGGTTAGCCATAGTCTTCCTCTGTTTGCCTGTACTTCTGAAAAGTATATGCTGAACAGTAGGGGTCCCAGGACTGAGCCTTGTGGGACACCACTTGTGACTGGTTTAGAGTCGGACCTGGAGCCCGCTATTCTTACCATGTGAGTTCTTGTCTGTAAGCCAGTTGGCAACCCATCTTGTGACGTAGGGGTTTATGTTTAGGCTGGTGAGTTTTTCTGTAATACCTGAGTGGGGAATGGTGTTGAAAGCCTTGGCAAGGTCAAGGTAGGCTGTGTGAACCACCTTTCCCTTGTCTATGGCCTTGGTGACTGTCTCGAAGAAGTCAACCAGGTTTAGTAGGCATGATCTGCCCTTAACAAAGTCCAACTGGGTCAGGTCAAGTGTTTAGGGGTTCCCAATGTCTTTGTTAATGAGTTCCATGATGATGAGCTCCATAGCCTTGCAGACCAGGCTAGTCAGGCTTATGGGGCGATAGTTACCCGGGTCAGTTGTGGCTCCTCCTTTGTGAAGAGGAATAACCGTTGCTGTGCACCATTCTATGGGCACATAGCCTGTGGAGAGGTTGAACAGCGTGTTTAGGTGGGGGGGTTAGTACGTTCTGTAGTTTATGTAAGACGCAGCCTGGGACACCATCTGGTCCCATTGACACTGTGTTTTTGGCTTTTGAAAAGGGCTGTTTTCACCTGTGCGTCTGTGATTTTTGGGACACTACACTTTTCCGGTATTGTTGTGGGTCCTTTTGGAGGTGAGAGGGGGGTGAAGTTTGTACTGAATCTATCTGCCAAGATGTTGGCAATATCAGTAGGTTCAGTATATTTTGTGCTATTTTGCACTAGCTCGAAGCATATCTGTGAATTGCCACTTAGATTCTTAACATAGCTAAAGAATGCTTTGTGGTTATCTTTTGAATCCTTGGCTACTTTTCTTTTGAAGTTAGCATTGGATGATTTCATGAGGGACCTTAGTTTCTTACTGATACTGATCAGGGATGTCTTTCCTTCTTGGGATTTGCTTTTTTTCTGAACTAGTTTCCTCCTTCTATTGTATAGCCTGTTTATTGCAGGGGTCCACCAAACTGGTTTTCTTCTCTTAGAGGAGTAAGTCTTGGTTTTGCTAGGGATGGCATGAAACATGCATCATTGTAGGTGCTCATAAAGTGCATTTGTAAAGGTTTCTGCATCTTGGGCAGCATTATCCTTTAGCGTGGGGGCTGTGAAACTTACCACCTCTGTCTTAAGTAAGGTGAAGTTTGCTTTAGAAAAGTTTTTTACTGTGGTTTCCTTAGTTGTGGGTGATGGTGGGGTGTGGACATCCAGAGTGATTAGTTTATGATCTGATCTAACTAGTGATGGGTTGACCTCTGGTGTGGAACACCTGTCGCCCATGTGGTTGATGACCAGGTCTAATATGTTTTCACCTCTGGTAGGGGAGTTTACCAGCTGATCCAGGGCATTTGAGATGATGTATTCCAGGAAGCACTGGGCCTGGGAATTTGTACTTAAGTAGTTTTCCCAGTGAATGATAGGGTAATTGAAATCGCCCAATATCAGGGTGTTCAGTAGGACCTTCATGTTTTCCAGTGTCTCCTGAAAGGTGGAGTGGCGGTCCTGGATCATGGAGGGTGATCTGTAGCAGGCTACAATTTGCATTGCAGATTTGCCCGATGTTAGTTGCACATGGATGATCTCAGAGGTATCATGCTGCCCCACTAACCTGGAGGTGTAGTTATCCTTGATGAATATGGATACACCCCCTCCTTTTGTGTTTTGGTCCGCATTCTGTGGCCGAAACGTGTGGTATGAGTTGTAGCCCGGTAGTGGTGGGGTGCTCTCTGGAGCCTTGAACCTGGTTTCAGTTATTGCACAGATGTCGACGTTCTCCATACTGAGGAGTGCTTTGAGTGCGTGCATTTTGAGATTTAAACTCCTGGCGTTGAGTAGCATAACCCTCAGTTTTTTGTTAATTGTGCTGTTTATGGAGGTGGGTTTGACTTTTGAGCCTTGCCTAAAAAAGGCACTATGGAGGCAGCAAGAGCCTTGGCCAGTATTCAAATGCCAAGGGGTGACAGGTGCAAGCCATCTCTTATGAAGCAACGTGGCTTGTCGAGCATGTCGTCCCAAGCTGAGAGACAGTGAATCCCCTTTGAATGACACCAGAAGCTTAGCCAATTTTTGAAATTGGTCATTTTTTTCTTTATACTGAGGTATCATTCTTGGTGAGGACAGGATGCTACTCAGGGTCAGGGTCATACCAGCCTGGGCTACATGATCAGAGAGCTCTTCCATGGCTCTTTTCATGTAGTCCAGGGAGGTACATCTCATGTCATTCACACCAACATGAACAATGACAGAGTCATATTTGTACTTGTTCTGGAGTGGCCTGAGTGCTTGTGGTATTTGGCGGATTCTGGCTCCCGACAGGCAGTTAACAGTAACCTTCTGCTTGTCCAGCCTAGTGAGTGGGACGTCAGTGTGCCTGACTATAGAGTCACCTATTACTAGTGCGTTAGGTATGTTATTTCGCCTTAAGGACTGTGATTGTGCGGCACACTGATTTTCCGTTTTATGTGTTGTCTGGTTTGTGACGGGAAGTGCAGGTTGTTTGGGTGTCTGCTATGGAGGTCTCTGATGCTTTTGCAGGTTTTTATTTAGAGCCTCCAAATATGACTGTGTGTATTTATGTGTATTTTTTGCCAGTGCTGTTTTAGTAGGTCTGTGTGCGGCTGGAGGTGTGGTGCAAGTGTTAACCTTCTCCTCTTGACTGTCTGTTCCAGTCTTGGGTGGAGACAGCTTAGCTTCCAGTTTGGCTGTATAATTGCATCTCTTGCATATGTTAGTGTTTTGTGGTAGAAGGAGAGGGTTGTCTGTGTACATGAGGCAGTTGTAACATTGCCTCAGGTTTCCCCAGATTCACCAGCTGGACTGGAGAGTGCACTTGAAGTTGCCCTTTGGTCATGCCTGAATAGTAGGGTGAGCTGCTTAGTCACTTGGTTGGTGAGGGGTGAATAAAGAGCCTTGCCCTGCTGGGCAATCAGTGACAGGGTATATTAGTGTTTGCTATTAGGTCTGAGTAAGTACTGGGCTGTAAGATGCTTTTTGAGTGCTTAGGTTGAGAGTTAGACTAGTTTCAAGGGAAAAACTGAAGAGGAGACTTAGTGGTGATGGGAATAATTTAACCGTAACTATTCGGCACTGCCCGGTGCGCAAAACCGTGGAAACGTGGTTTTTATAGTAGGGAAATGAAAGAGATAGAAATTAGCCCAAAATGGCCAATAAACTACTAACTTCTGGGCTGGAACCACTCCTCCAGGGACAGATAGGTTGCTCAAAGCTCCCCTCTCTCACAGATGAACAGAGAAACTTCCTTCTATCCAAGTAAGGTATGGGCAACTCAGAAACTAGTATCACAGTCCTGAATTCAGCACTAGCCTGAAAATTGGACTATACTAGCTTAGAAAGGTGGGAAACAAGGAATTTTTTTTTTTAAAGATAAGGCAAAAAGAGTAAAAAATACACTTAAAACAGCTTTAAATGACTACAAATGATCATAAAAGGCTATCGCACTTTAGTGTGTAGTCTACAACAGTTAAACAAATTATTTAAACAAAAAAACAACTTTTTAAAAGTGCAGGCAGTCAAATAAGTACAGTATGTGAAAAAACAAGCTATTAAATCACAATAAATGCTGGAAAATCTGTGTTTAGGCGGAAAACAGTTAAGTACAGCAAGAAAGTACAGAAAACTGATACTTAATCACTCCAAAGTCTCTCTTCTAAGCTAGAAGGCTTGTATCAGTTTAAGGCTTTCTAGTGTTACCCAGTAGGTTAGTTACAGGAAAGATGGGAAACAAGCGCAGATGTGGTCTTTTAAATCAGAAAGTTGAAAGAGACGGACAACTGTCCAAATGGTCAATAAACTACAATTTCTGGGCCAAGAACCTTTCCTCTTGTGATAGTCAGGCTACCTAGTGCTTACCACTCCCACTGATAAGCTAGAAGGCTTTCTTCCAACACAGAAAGGCTTGCGGGGCTCAGCTTACTTAACAGTCCTGGATACAGCAACTCTGTATCTGGACTAGGCTAGTTACAGGAAAGGTGGGAAACAAGCGCAAGTGCGGCTTTTAAACCAGAACGTCGAAAGAGATGGAAAAAAAATGCCCAAACGGCCAATAGCTACAATTTCTGGGCCAGAAACCACTCCTCTTGTGGTAGATAGGCTACCTAATGCTTGCACTCCCACTGATAAGCTAGAAGGCTTCCCTCCAATACAGAAAGGCTTGGGGGGCTCACAGCAAACCTGTACCTGGACTAGACTAGTTACAGGAAAGGCAGGGAACAAGTACAAATGTAGGCTTTTAAGCCAGCAATTTGAAAGAGATGGAAAACTGGCCAAATGGCCAAATAAACTACAATTTCTTGGCTAAAACTCACTCTTCCCGTGGAGGATAGGCTACCTGGTACAAGGACATTCTCACACACACACACGCGCACACACACACACACACACACACACACACACACACACACACACACACACACACACACACACACACACATATTCACAAATATTACAGAATGAAGGCACTAAAAGAGGATAAGCATTCAACTAGTAAATGGTGCCACACATTCATACTGATGACTCATCAATTAGTAATCTTTTAGAAGCTGAAGTGGTGTCACTTATTGGACACCACTTAGCATGGTGCTTGGAATAGTAGGGTGGTGTGAAAACAACCTTGATAATATATTTGGTTGGCTGGTATTAGGCACACATATCACGTATGACAGATCATCTGATAATATGACAAGCTGTCCTTGCATATTTAACTGCTGCATGTGAAATAATTCCTGCTTTAAAAACTCAGCTTTGGCCAGCTAAGAACTTATATATAACTGGACATATATAAAGAATTTAAAGCTTTATTTTGTTTTGATGTTAATCTTAAGTGGCATTGGGACCTGCCCTCATCCTCCTGCCCTCCATCATCATCTCATTCACTCACTGTGTTTGGTGTGAGATTGTTCATACGATTTCAGGCACTCCTACTGTGTACTAAAAAGGACAAAAATAAAAAAAAAAAAAATTCCTTTTCTGTGTTTGAGGAAGCCTTCTAGCTTTTTTTTTTTTATAACTAGCCAGTTTTCTGTTTTCAGCACTCAAAAATCTCTTTGATTGATGATCTCGCACTCCCAAAAAAAAAAAAAAAAAAAAAAAAAAAAAAATTTACTGTACTTGTGTTTGTCTGCACTCTTGTGGGAGGAGGCTGAGACTCTGCCCTTCTGAGCTAGAATTTTCTAAAGGCTTATAGTGCTGTTTGCTGTGGCATAGACTGGATTCGGGCTGGCACTAATCCAGACATTCTCTAAAGTATTCAATGGTATTTATACTGCGCTGTAACTTGATTAATTAGCTATTAGCTATCATTGAAGTCTTTTAATTAAGCACTTCAGAGTTGACAGTTGTTTTAGTTTAGAAGTGGTTGTGCGCACCTGTGGCAGGAGCTTGGCTTGCATCCTTCTGAGTTGGGACAAGTGTTAGTTCTGGTTTAGGCACTTGGGCTTCAGGCCAGTTATTTTACATTAAGAGGTTCGTGTCTGCACTCTTGTGGGAGAAGAGACTGGACTCTGCCCTGCTGAATGGTGGAGTGGTTAAATTAAAAGGTTTATAGTGCCTTATATCTGTACTGTACTTAGGAATTAGGTACACCTTGTTTTGTTCTAGCGAGCTAGATGAATCTAGCCCTGTGAGAATATGCTTTTGCTTGTTTGTCTGTGGATCACTAGTGATATCTGCATTGCTTACTGTACTTATTTCCTTTTCACTTGAAAGAAAGTTACTGTTTATGTCGTTTTTTTTTAGTTACCACAATATAGAGACAAGATGATCAGCTTTAACAATTGGCTTAATGTCTGGTGTCATTCAAAGATCAGTGTCTCTGTCTGCTGGGATGACATGAAAGCTCTTGCCACCCCATAGTGCCTTTTTAGGCAAGGGCTCCAAAAACCTACCACCACCCCTAAAAAAAAAAAAAGGAAGAAACTGAGGGTAATGCTGCTCAATGCCAGAAGTCTAAAAATCCAAATGCAACTCTTCTTTCTTTCAGGTTCAGTATGGATCGATGTCTGTGCTGTAACTGAAATCTGGTTCAAGGCTCCTGAGAGCACCCGGCACCTATAGGTTTTACTCATATATTGTGTTGGAGTTCATAATTTTCATGCCCCATGGAACAGTGTCACTGTGTTCCATGAGAGGAAAATATAACTCACCCCTCTCCCCCCTAAAGGAAACTGTGGTCCCACTCCAAAGGCGCCGCCTCCCGGACCCTGTAAATTACCCCCCACCAGCTACAAGAGATCATGCCTTTTGAACTTGGTCTTCTTCAGATGGGTTGCAAACTGGCTTAGGACAGAAACTTTGGCTGACAAAGTTTGCAGGCGACTGCAAACTGGGCGCAATAGTATATAACCCATGACCCCACTCTACTGGCCCTCTGATGCAGTTCTGTACATATATATTCCTCTTCTTTTCATGGTCTTTGTCAGTCTTGACACATTTGGGGGGAGGGCAGAAGAGTTATGCCAATATGAGATGGGATTAACAGCATTCCACGTGTCCACTGAATGACTCAGTAAGCTGTAAGGCTTACATATTGTTCTTATTTAGAGTGCAGACACCAGGTTTGTTTGTGTCTTTCGGATTTTCCTGGTTAGGGGTCGCCACAGCGGAACTCCGGTCCGCTAATGATTGGCAGTTGATTTTTACGTACCGGCTTGCCAGGCCTAACATACAACCTTCAACAAAAGTACACCCATTCACGCATGTCTCCACGCAGAAGACGCTCTAGCTGAGAATCGAACCGGACAGCGTCTTACTGTGAGGCGACAACAATAAATTATATTGTCAACGATGTTTTGAGGCAAATGTTCCTATTTATCAAAACAGTATTTCTGAAAGGAAGAAAGGTGGCGGTACAGAAAATGTTGCTGTAATTTTAATTTATTTTATTTCTATTGTTCAAAACAGAAGGTGACAGTGACAGTATGTTAAACACAATATACAAATTAGTTGTCATTATGAACAGTATATGCTACATATCTGCATTGGTGTAATCGATGCAATTCTTGTACTAAAAGATACCATAATATTTGTAAAATGAGAAAAACACCTTTATGAACCTTACTGACAAAGACCTTTGTCTGGAATGCAAAAAATGTTAGTACTGCATAGAGAGGCACCTCATTATGCTTCTGTGTCTGAAAAATAAAAGAGGAAAATAATGTTTTCTCACCAAAAGTGAAATTCACAGTGTTCACTTATCATATAGAGCAGGATATGTTATGAAATCTAGGCAAACCATGTACCTTGTCTGTGTCATAAATAAATACATTATTATTTGTAAATGTGACATAATACTCTTGTTGTCTAGGGATGCCCACTTCCCAAATATCTACAATGGCTGTGTATTATCTAGTGACCACATGATGTAATACTCTTGTTGTCCATAGACCCCACATCCCATACACCTACAATGATTGCGTATTGTCCATTGAAACAATCTTTCCATTCGTTTCCTTCATGTAATGGTACTGGATGTCAGCCTAAACCATTCCAGAAGGCTATGCTTACACATACCATACTAGAGAAGTGAATAAATATCATACAGTGTGTGCTTCCTTTGCATATCTCTGAGTTACACCATGGGGTTGTTCATAAGTTCATAGGAGGTTACTAGGCTAGTGTTCCTAGAGCCATTATAAGCCTAGCCAAGTTAATCCCAAGTATCCTCATTTGTTCTTTTTGGGTAGATCGCAGAATGAATTTATGCGGGTCTGTGATCAACACTGGCTACCCCTGTCCATGAGGGACATGGGTGCCACCCCAGGGGCAAATTTGCAGTCATCCATCTAATTATCTAGGTTGCATTTGAACAGGCTCAGTGAGGATCTCTGTTTTATGTGAATAGGAAATCTATTCCAGAGAAGTGTCAGTCTCTGGGAGACATATCTGTCTCTTTGGCATGTTCTGTTAATGTCACAAGTTAGGTTGAAATCCCTAGAATGAGTTACTCTGGTGCCATTTGACTTGTGGATGTGCAGCATTTCCATTAGGGCAGAGTTGGAGATTGCCTTATAGGCCAGGCACAAGTCACCTCTCAGCAGCTTTCAGCCTGTCCATGTAAGCCATGGTTTGGAGTCCCTGTATTTTCTTAGGGAAAAAACTCTGAGGTCTCTCCAGCTGCTGCAGGTGTCTGGTGAGGTACATGCAAAAGGGTGCATTATACTCTATTAGTGGTCTGATGAGGGTCAAGTACAGTGGAGTTATTACATCCCTTGTCCAGGATGCTATGCCCTTACTTATGAGGTGTGCTACATAGAAGGCTTTTCTTACTTCTGTGGAAGCTTGGTGGTCAAAGTTAAGATTGCTATAAACCCGTGTTCCCAAGTCTCACACTACTGGATTGGATCTTAGGGGGGTGCTATCGGTATTGTAATTTGTAGGGAATTCCATTTTGCCAAAGGAAATAATAATGCACTTTTTGCATTTAGTTTTAGACCATGGCTTTGGCACCAATCATTTGCTTGCTTTAGCCCTTCTTATAATATGTTGACATAATTGCAGGACTCAATAATTGCTCCCAGTTTGCAATCATCAGTGAACTTGATGAGCCAAAGGCTGACTACTTTGCCCTGGACTTCTGAGAAATAGATGCCAAACAGTAAGAGGCCCAGCACAGACCCTTTTGGTACTCCACTGATGATGGGTCGACTGCTGGAGGTGGAGTCACCAATTTCGACAGAGTGTGTTCTGCCGGTGAGCCAGTTGGCTACCCATTTAGTAACGTAAAGGTTAATCCCTGTCTGGGAGAGTTTCTCAATGATACCAGAGTGAGGAATTGTGTTGAATGCCTTGGCAAGGTCAATGTAGGCAGTGTCCACTGTCTTACCTTCATCCATGGCTTTGGTGACTTTTTCAAGAAAGTTCAACAGGTTTAATAAGCATGATATACCCTTTATGAAGCCAAACTCAGTTGGGTCCAGTGTTTGAAGATCACCTATGTCCTTTCATTTATTTATTTATTATTTATTTGACACTTATTAACTGGGTTAGTTTGACTGGGCAAGAAAACCTTTTTCAGCAAAGACCTGAGAAGAAACGCTCCAAAACATAAAAAAAAAAAACAAAATATATACAAATATAGAGAGTAACAATAATGAAGTCATATGGTATACCAACAGTAAACAGTCTTCTAAACAAAAACTTAAATAGTTGCATACACAACAGAGAGCAGGAGTGCAGTTAACAATTGGCAGTTAACAAGTTAAAATATGAAATGATTTAGCCTTTGACAATAAACAGATTTTTTGATATTTAGTTAACAGAGATAAAGGAAGAAAGAGAAGAGGAGGAGGGGGGATGGTAAGGTTGGAGTGGGGCAGGGACACGACCATGATTTGAGCATGTAATCTTTTAGCATTTTTTTTAACAGAAATTGGAAGTGGTGGCTGTTAGGTCTGGGGAAGTTTATTCCAGGTGATAGCAACTGAATGACTATACAGAAGTTTACCAATTTGTTTCATGTGCTTATATAATTCCAGGAGATGTTGGTCTACACTACAGAGGCAACATTTAGGAGTATATGGAGAGATTAGGGTGGAGAGAGCAGGGTAGCTGGAGGGATTAAATAGAATAGAGTGCGTCAGGTAGATTTGTGGAAGTAAGAGTTGCTTTTGAGCTTCTGGCCATAGAAGATTTTGTAGGTGCAGTGGTGGGAGTGGTAAGGAGGATTTGCAGCAAATCTAACAATTTTATTGTAGGTGGATTCAAGTTTGGCCATGAGGTTGGTTTGTAGATTAGTGAGTATAGGTCCAGCATAACAGAGAGTAGGGATTAGAAAAGCTTGCTCCAGAGAACATTTTTAAGTGTTTAGTTGGCTATTTTTTGTTCCTATATAATAGGGCTAGTTTTTGGTGAGTTTTTTATGGCCTGTAGAATATGGATATCAAACTTAAGTTGGTCGTCAATAACAACACCAAGGAGTTTAGTATGCGTTTTGACTGAGACAATAATATTGTTTAGAGATACGACTGAGAAGGCATTTTCACAATGTTATAGAGATTTAGGGAGTAAGAGAAGACGTTTTTTTTTTTTTAAGATTAAGTAAGAGTTCATTGCTAGTTAGCCATTTTTCAACAAACAGAAGCGAGTCTTGGGTAAGGGATAGAAGGTGGGGAAGATTATCAGAACAAGACATTATAGTGGAATCATCGGCATACTGGATAAGAGAGGAGTAGGGGAAAGCTGTGTGAAGATTATTTGTAACGATATTAAAGAGGAAGGGCACTAGTACTGACCCTTGGGGTATGCCAGTATGAACAGGAATGAAGGGAGAGGAGGCTGATAGCCATCGGACAGACTGGAGTCTATCAGAAAGGTAGCTGGTGAACCAGAGTATAGTAGACTGTGAAGGATTAAGGTTTTTAAGTTTAGACAGCAGCAGATTGTGAGAGACAGTGTCAAAACCTTTGGATAAATCAAGGAAGAAAGTCGAAGCTAATTTGTTTTCATCACAAGCTTTGGCAGTGGTCTGTGTGAAAGTAATGAGAACAGTGGGGGTGCAATGATGGGGACGAAAACCATATTGTGCAGGTGAGAGCAGATCTTCCTGCAAAAGGTGTTCAAGGATTTATTTATGCATACATTTTTCCATTATTTTGGAGAGGGGGATAGGATTGCAATGGGGTGATAGTTGGAGGGGTCAGTAAAGTTTCCTCCTTTGTGGAGAGGAATAACATAAAATTTCTTCCAAATTTTGGGCACATTGTTTTCAAGGATGGATTTATAGGTATGGAGACGTGGTAGGCAAGGGTGTTAGCAGCAATTTTTGAGAAATACATGGGATAAGCTGTCGGCAGAAGGAGAGCATGGTTTAAGTTTAGAGAAAAGTGATCAGATACATGCAGTGGAGGCAGTTTTCAGAGAGAAGGTGGAAGTGGGGGAGGTAGAAATGGGATTGGTAGAAGAAATATTTGCATTTTTATTTTTCATAAAATTTTTGATAGAGTCAATGAAGAAAGAGTTTAAGAGTAGCAGTGTCGAGGTCCAAGCTATTTGGACAGGGACTAGGTGTTGCAGGCTTACCTGGCTAGAGGAGCTTATTAATACTATTCTAATAAATCTGTGGTTGGAGTAAAGTTTATTTAATGGTTTAAAACAGTGCTGTCTTTTATCATTTTCAAAAAGTTTTTGATCCTGAGTTCTCTATAAGTTTGAAAATGGGTTGACAGATTATTTTTTTCCAGTTTTCCAGGCTCTGTCTCTTGGTAGCATAAGGTTACAAGTTGGTTGGGATAGCCAATGTGAGAAGTTAGATTTTAGTCTAATTTTTCTGATGGGGGCCAAAAAGTTTAAAGTATTAAGGAAGGTTGCATTGAATTTGGAGACAGCCTCATCAAGGGGAAGGTTGTATAAGAAGGACCAATTGATAGGGGAAAGTATATTGTTGAAGGTAGCAGAATTGAAGCTGGAGAGTTTGTGGCAGTCTTTAAAATGGTGGAGTCTGTGGAGCTGAGGAGAATGTCTATGGACGAGGGTGGGACGATGGTCACTTAGAGAATCAGGAAGAGTACAGGGATTGTGATAGAGGTTTGGGTTGAAAATGAGAATCCGATCAAGAATCATGCCAGTGTTGGTATGTATATTATATCGAGGGGGAGAAGAGATGAGTTGAGAGAAGCCACAGAGGTTAATGCAATTATGGGAAGAGGAAGAGCTTATCATAGTGCAGTCGATATTAAAATAAATAAATAGTGAAGTCGATATTAAAATTACCCAAGATAATGGTCTTATAGGGGATGTTATCAGTGATCCAGGACAGAAATTGCTCAAGGATAGGAATGTTATTTCCAGGGTTGATATAGATGGCAGCAATAGTGAGATTTTTGAGCTTGTTACGTTTACAATTAGCTATAAGAATTTCAGCAGGGTGAACATTAGGAGGGGCTGTGGGAAGAGGATAAAGTGTGAGTTAATCTGATATATAATGGATACACACACACACACACACACACACACACACACACACACACACACACACACACACACACACACACACACACACACAAAGTCTGCTCAGTAAGGACTGGACAATTGAACTCAGCTTTCAGAAATTTTATTTTACAACTGTCAAAGTTTGTTCACTTCAGAGAAAAGGATGCAAGGGGTTACCTGTTTCATTGGAGTAAGGAGTAAAATCTTCACAGAAAATACAGTTTGTGAAAATTTAATCTGATTATTGGCATTGAATGGCTGCACTATATTAAGTCAAAAAATGACAGCACAAGTAAAGATTGCATTACTTTATTACAGCAGCACAAGTAAATAGCGCATTACTTTATTACAAAATACTGCAAGTGTAAAACAAATGGCAAATTGTGCTACCATCCATTTGGCTGTGACCTATGTTACTACATGTGTACACATATCAATCAACTGTCCAGGTTTTTGTCTCATATTTTTGGTCTGTTCATAAAATTTGTGGTTTACTGGCAAATTGCTGAGGATTGAGGTCAACAAATAATGATATACATTTGAGTTTCAGACTTCATATCTTTCAGAATATATATGTTAACACAATTCCTGTTATTCTAGCAACTTTCTAAGTTTGTAACAGCAATTTTTAAAATCTGTACCTCTTTTTGGTCCTTTGTAACCCCATTATTTTAGGATTTGTCTAGATTTTTAGTGCTAAGAGGTTGAGCGGTATGTGTGTACATGAGTACTGTGACCTGTCATCTTTTGTAGTCACCATGTCCAAGCCCAATGTTTAGAGTGAGATTATTGAAGTCTACAGATTACTATTCAGTGCGTAACATTTACCTCACTTTCAGCCTGCTGAACTTCAGCAACAGTTGAGGCCACCCTGCCTTCGAGATCAGACAGTTCGGAATCAGTGGTACCACTCTTCTGGCTCTTTGCACATTCTTCCAGGTCCCTCAGCCTTTTCTCTAGCCCATAAGCTTTGCTGCTTGTCATGTATACCTACAACAGAATCCCACAAAAACACATTTTAGAATTACAGTAAAGAAGCTCTTTGTAACTTAGGTCAAGCTTCTAATATCTGTTGGCACTGGTTCTTTTAATTTTAATTTGTGCAATAACTCTAGTGTACATCATTGCAGAGCTAAACATCATTATGTCCCCAAATGTAGAACTATGAATATGGAGTGAGTTGGCATTGTGGCACAGATAAACAAAGCACTAAGTGTGACCCAGATGACCTGCAATCAAGTAGCAACCAGGGTGGAGAGTGGCTATGAGTGGCCACTACTGACCCACCCCTCCAAGCTTGGCCCACTGCAATGCCAGCACCATCTAGCTAGACAGCTGCAAGTTATGGACAGTATGAGTTGAGGATATGCACTCAGCTCTGTCAAGCCCTGGCCACATAGCAGCCTTCATTGGAAGTATGCAGGCAAGTGCACACTAACAGGGGAAGGCCTAGCAAGCTCTCTCATCTGCAAGTACACATGCCAGGTGTTATGCAAAGCATTAGGGACATAAAATGGAAAAAGCCTAATAAATGCCTGGATGATGGCCACACCATTACCATCTCTCATCCTGGTGATATTGAATGAACATTCACAGTGGTGGTAAGACGGCTGGCAGTGACAGGAATAAGAAAACTATGAAACTGGATTTAACCTTTAAAAAAAAAGGCAAATTTGAAAGCGTCTCTGCAACTACGCCCCCAATTTAAGGATTGTGTTCTAATATCCTCCTAATTAGTTATTTCTAATCTGAGGTTATACCACTTCAGATAAAGGAAGTCTGTTTTCATAACTGTACATTTATTTAAGAATGAAATTAATTTAATGACATTTAGTGTTTTTTTTATGACAGGGTGAATCCAGACAATCTGTCCTTAGTTCTTAGGTACTCATTTCCTACAGTACATATTTATAGCCTCATAACTATATCACATGCCATTTATAGAACAATATTTATAGAGCATCAAACTCCACAGAAGCATTGCATTCACTTAATTTGGCATCTAGCATGTTCCACTGCAGTTTGATGCAGACACAGTATGATTATGCCAAGGAGCATTTTGAACCAAGTTGTGGTGCATCAATGTAACAAGACTAATGTGACTTAAGATGATTTTGAAGAAATACTTCATTCAAATATGCAGCCTTCATGTCACTCTAGGCTGCTACATACTCATCTAAGTCTCTCTTACTTGTTGCTGGGTACTTATTAAATAATATTACACATTCCCTTTGTGTTTTCTCCCAGACTGTACATAAAGCCACAGGAATTTTCGCCCTTATCACTACAACCAATCAAGCGCCTGTGTTGTGCAATGAGTATATTGAAAGGTCAAACTCTGTTACTTGGTTGGCTCTCTTTTGCTTGGATGAGCACCAGTATCAGCACCTGAAATGTGTACCCATGATGCTAACTTCACTAGCACATACAGCTTCAAGTACCCTTTATGAACTGGTTTTGATATACCTCAATATTGTAGTTAAGGTACATGCATCTGCATCTGTTACCTTATTTACGGGTTGTGAAATAATATTGATGTTCCTAACACATTTATCTTTGAGTGGATTTATTATTCTAAACCCTTTTTATTACTAGCATCATCAAGTTGGGAATAGTCCATTTACAATGAAGAACCACAGACAAAAGCTCACATCCTAAAAGTTCAGTGCAACAATACAAGTCGTTTTGTCTGTGTCTTCCTCTTAAATTGTTTGGTATAGGTTTAACAAACCTGAGAGAAGTAAAGGAAATCTTTATGTGGACTGAAGATAAGTACAGGACAGGTTGCTATGCAAAGACAGTGAGCTCATGTCTATAAATGTTGCCTTATTACCTTTTGCAATTGCTAAATTGCCATAAAAATCAGAAGTAGAGTTATCATCATATAGTATTTGAGGTACAACCAGCTAGGTATTAGCATATGAGTTACAACCAGCTAGGTATTAATGTTTTTTCTTATGCTATCTGTGTGTTCAAAGCATTTACCTTACACTTTGTGCAAGTGTATATGTGTTTCTACAATACATTTTTTAAACCGTGTAATTTTTTAGTAAAACCATCATTATTTAATTTCAAAATCTTTTGGATGTCTCCTTGTTGATGTATATAAGGGTATCGGCACAAAATTAGTGAATTACTACTGTTAGCATCTGATGTTTGAATATAAAGACTGCTTAGCTATAGGCACAGTAAGTTAATAGCACTGTTGACTCATTATGAAGAAGGTACAATAATTTTGATCTTGGTATACCTAACTGGTCTGGCTGATGACAGCATGTTACTGTAAAAGTAGGAAGGGACGGTGCCACTGAAAGGGAAGTTTTACCAACTGTGAAAAACAATATGTGTTTTAGCCAAGATACAGCTGCTGTTGGTAACACAGAACTGAAAGACGTTGGGCTGAGTGTGAGCTGGGAGAATTCCTGTGAAACCAGTGTTCATAACTCTTCTCTGAAGTAGTATAGCATGAAATTTATTTGGGTGGTGTCAGTCATAGTCCAAGGCAGCTGTGCTCATTTGCCAGGTACTCTTCAAGCCAAACTTCTTGTATATAGTTTCTTGTCAGTGGTATTGTTTGCAGGGCTCTTACTGACAAAGGGCATAAAAATACAAACAAAATAACGTTACACTCACCTAACAAAGCAAACTCTACAATCCATTATGTTTTTGCTAATGCGTTGTTTTTAACTAGCTAATTCTTGTGTTTAGTTAAGTAATGATAGTTACCAGATTTTCTACACATTCTCTTTCTCTTTTTTGGTGTTTGTTGTATATTGAATATGGTGCATATTGCTTCTTGTCACTGTTTAACATGACAGATACTTCAAATAATGCATTTAATGTTAAACGTTCTGTGAATTTAACGTTATTTTCACTGAAAGGAATGTACTGACCTTTGTATCTTCTGTGACACCCCACCACTGGACCAGTAATCAAGGACCCTCAATCCTCACCACTGACACCAGTGGGGACATACACTGGGAGAATGACAAATACACACACAGTATTTCCAAATGCAGCTCTCCACATTAAGTGCAATTTCCCTTAAGAGCACACAGAGACCACAGTCAGTCTGGGACTGGTTTCTCACTCTTTCTCCAAATTCCCAGTAAGACTCCCCACTGGCAAAGGTATAGAGTTGAGATCTCAGCTGAGTAAGCCAAGACTTCCAGCACCCTCTAGCCAAACAATGCTTCATGTCCCTATCCAAGTAGCTGACACACACACTGTTTGAGGTTTGATTTACACACACACACACACACACACACACACACACACACACACACACACACACACACACCTGGGAAAGGCCGGCACAGGTTTACTAGATAAGCCCCCTTCTGCTCAGACTATAAGGTAGTTATTACTAACACTGGTCACTCCTTATCAGCTACTTTAGAGATCTTAACAAAGAGTTCCCAATCTTATTGTGTAATATTAATATTAACACAAATGGTAGTTTGACCAAGAGCAAGGCGGTTAGGAGTGGCCCACACAGTGTCACCAAATAAATATGCAAGTACTATCAAAACTTAAAGATCTCTACACAGATCAGCCACAATGAAAAGTTTAAATATAGTTAATAATAAATAATAAAAGAGCAAGACAATTATAGCTATATATTTAAAGTGACAGAGTTCAAAACCACAGGAAATATTTAAAACACATTGCAGGACAGTCTCAAATAAAGTAAGAAAAATATCTAAGCTAAGCTTCACTGTATTCCTGACTGAATCTAACATAATTACTATTCCCAAGTAACTTAACTATTAGAGTAAGGCAGATGTGGTGACTGGATCTTTTAGTTGTTGTCAAGTCCAAGACAGAATGCAGAATGTTCAGTCTCACTAAGAGACTTCTCAAAATAATATCTAAAATATTACTGCTGGGATGGCTTGCAGAATGACATCATTTCTTAACATCTGACTTCCAGTTCCCAAGCCAAAACAACCATTGATGAAGCTAGCAATATTTAGCATCTACCTGTAAAAATAAACAGACAAGGGCTTCTCTTCAGATCTCTGGCAGATGTTGGAAGTCATAAAACAATTGCATTCCTTCATGCTTTCAAGACTGGTAATTACTTCACACTAAAGACAATACAGAAGTTTCCCAGTTTCCTAGTACATTGTGTCTCTTGCTGCCTTGAAAACTGAAAGATACCATCTTTTATGGCCTAGGCCCTAGCCATAAAGTAATTTAATTTCAGTTGTTTTTCTAAAATTTACTAGACTGAGGTTAACCTGTATCCCAGTTTTCACTGTTAAAATATATACATTTAAACAGTTATAATAGTGCATGTGCATTTCTGTTCTTTTCCAGTATGGCAAACTGTGGTTCTATTTTAAACACAAGCATTTTGCAAATACCTTTTCAACACACACTTATGTACAAGTAGTTTGATATGCATATGATATACAGTTCCAATACATTTGTAACATAACCATCTTCTACAAATCATTTTGATATTCATGAATGACATATAATTATTTACAAAATTCCAACTAGCTGGGCTGGCAGTATCTCCTTTCATCACACTTCTTTCTCCCTCTGAAGACCCAAGGTAGTTTTTTCAAGTTACTCTTGAGAAATGTTGCTTGAGAGAAATAAGCTTATCTGGGAATACATTACCCCATTACCTGTCTTGAGATTCTAACTGGCTTGGCATTGCTGACTCCAGTACAGTGCTGCACTGTCCTATCATATGCCTGACACCTCAGGCTCCACCATAGAAATTTAGGATTTTGCTGGCTGGCTTGCTGTAGCCATAGATCCCCCTCAGACTCCAACTGGCTTCTACTGCAAATACTTAGCACCAGGGCCTCCCTGTCACAGTAAGGTTTCATCATGTTGACATGGTACAGTTTGTCTCCCTGCTTCCTGCCTAGGAGTTCTACCATGTAGTTAACATCACTGACCATCTTTACTACTTTGAAATGTCCCTCCCGCCCAAGCTGCCTGCAGCTTATGGTGTCTGACATGAATGAGAACCATAACCTGCTGCCCCTCAGCATACTCTCTAGCTCGAGCATTCCTGTCATACCAGACATTTTGTTGGGCTTCTTCCAGGTTCTCCTGGGCCAAGCCAATGAGTTCCTGAACCTTGTCCTGCGGTTTAGGACATATGCCACAACAGACTCCTTGTGGGATTCACACTCACCCTCCCACTTATCGTGAATCAAATCTAGAGCTCCCTTCACCCTATGCCCATACAGCAACTCAGAGGGTGAAAAACCTGTGGATTACTGGGGTACCTGTCTGTAAGCAAACAACAGAGTTTAACCTCTCCACCAGACCATTAGTCCAAGGATAGTAGGGTGTGGTCTTTAGGTGCTTCACCCCACAGTGCTTCCACAGACAAGCCAGCAGGCCTGATATGAAATTGGCACCTCTGTCAGTCAGTATTTCTTTTGGGAAACACATCCTACTGAAAATCTCTAACAAAGCATTTGCCACCTTTTCTGCCTTAATGGAGGACAGAGCCACCGCCTCAGGGTATCTGGTAGCATAATCTACTACTACTACTATGGTATACTTCTTCCCTGTGGAACATGGAGTACTCAGAGGCCCTACAATATCCATAGCTACCCTCTGAAACAGTCCTCAATCACAAACAAAGGCACCAAAGGAGCTTTCACCTTGTCCCCTGCCTTGCCTACCTTTTGGCACTGCTTGCAGGTTCTGTAGTACCCTGTTACATCCCTAGAAATCCCAGGCCAATAAAAGTTCTGCATAACACGTCTCTTGGTACACTTTATGCCCATATGACCTGCAAAGGGAATTTCATGGGCTATGGCTAGAAGTGCCAGACAGTTGGCTTTGGGCACTACCAACTGCTATATTACCTCACCTTCTAGCCCTCCCTCAGGGGTCCACTCTCTATACAGTAACCCTTTGTCCCAGTATACAGATTCTCATTGAGAATCAGGCATCTCCCTGACTACCTCCCTCAAGCCTTGTAATGTAGTGTCTGAGAGCTGAGCATGTCTTGACTCTCTCTTTGTAACCCTTCCCAGCTGCCCTTCCACCGGAAGTCTGGTATCCTCTGACAGGTTAAATACTATCAAGGTTTTTTAACCTCTTTGAAAGATATTTCAGATTGGCTATCAGAAAGACCTAAGATATCATACAAAATGGTCAGAAGTTTAAAAATTTCTTAGTTAAGGGGGAATTTGTTATGCCACCTGTAAATTTAAATATAACCCGAATGGAATATGGTACTAAGCCTTGTGGCAAGTGCAAAGCTCGCAATTATATAATGCCCAGTTCTGATAGAATCAGTGGGTTAAAATTTATAGTTGAGCCAATTTAAATGCGATACTGAGGGCATTATTTATGCCCGCAAATGCCCTTGTAACAAATTTTACATTGGAGAAATGAAGAGGCCATTTAAAGTAAGGTTGTTGGAACATATCCATGATACAGAAAACAATAGAGGGCAAAGTTCAGTGGCAGAAGATTTTTGTAAAATACATGGAGGTAAGTCTGTGAGTTTAAGGGGAACTATTTTAGAAAAAATGGTTAATAGGCACGGTGAAGCAAAAAATTTAAAGGATAAGCTTTTATATAAAGAATCTGTATATATTTTAAAATTTGATACTTTAGCTCCTAAAGGAATAAATATGGAGTGTAATTGGCATGTTTTTATTATTTGATTGTCTTGGTGTTATTACTAATTAATCATGTAACTAAGTAATCATTAAGTCCAGGCCAACACAAAGGGACTCTGGCTGACAAAGTTTGCAGATGATTGCAAGTTGGGAGCTATTATTAACTCCCCAAGTGATGATGACATCCTACAGAAAGGCCTCACTGAGACCAACGACTGGTGCCAGAACCATGGCCTTAAGCTCAATGCCAAAAAATGTGTCATCATCCCCTTTGGGAAAAAAACAGTTCCCATGAATTACCACATCGATGGTAGTCCACTGAACACAGAAGGCATTATAAGACATCTGGGAACACAGGTTGACAGCAACCTCTCTTTTGACCACCACATTGCCACTGTGGTCAGAAAGTCCTTCTATGTGGCACATCTCATTACTAAGGGTTTTGCATCCAGAAAGAAAGACATCATTGTCTCCCTCTACTCTTCCCTCAACTGGTGAGGCCACAAGAGTACCTCACAAAGAGGATCTTAGGCCTTAAACAATTATCCTATATGGACAGACTAAAAAACTCCAGCTATTCTTTGTCTCATATCGCCTACTTAGAGGCAATCTCTACTTGACTTACAAAGCCATGTCTGACCCAATTCTGTTAGAAATGCTACAACTTAAGAAATCCCAATCCCACTGCAACACACACTTCAGAGACCTCAACCTCATTACCACAATCAACAGAACATGCTGGAGTGACAGGTTCATAACCCAAAGACTGCCCATGCTGTGCAATAGACTTCCCTTACATGTCAAGCAGAGCACCTCACTGGCCCTCTTCAAGAGAAATCTTGATGAGTGGATGGGAAATAGAAAATTCACCCCAGGGATCACTCCAGTGGCTTTACTCAACAGAGGCACTAGGAACTAAGGTCGGGTGGCACAATGCCAGGGTAATCCTATGGGCTAGGCTTGTAAAGGCTCCAGGGCCATTAGCCTAGTACACACCTATGAATCTATGAACCTATGTGTTAACTGTATTCAGTATATATTAGGCAGGTGTTTTTAGAGGCATTATACTCCTTGAAGGTATTTGTGCCGAGATGTCAGAGTTATTAAACTGTTTTTGGTCACTGGCTTTGTGGTTTTCTATATCCTCAAACACATCTACCTGCTTCCTTTTCCACTCTCCCAGTCAAGGTTAACCCTAGCCAAAGGTATTTGGAATGGGGTCCCTCCTAAAGCTCTGACTGCAGTAGACAGCCCAAGCAAGTGGTATTCCTCTTTAACCATTGCAGGCTTCACAATTTTTAGTTCAGAATCTGTCTCTCTCTTAGCAATAGCCTGATCCCATCTACTAAGATAGGATATAAACTCTTGTGGTAGTTTGGTACCCTTGTTGTCTCCAGACAACTTACTGCTGGCATTCTGTCATTCCCACTTGCATGTCTCCCCCACCTTTTGTTTCCCACCTTGCCTCCATGGACATCTATATGCTACATGGCCCCACTGGTTACATTTAAAACATTTAACCCTTGATCCTGGCCGCGTACCTGAACTAGTGGCTTCCCGTGTTATTGGCAGACTATGTTGGGTGGTTTAGGCTGCTGACCAAAGGTTCCCGTAGACCCATGTGCAGCACTGAGTATCCCTTTCTTGTGCAGTGATGCCCTGCTTGCAGAGTATAGGTCTCCCTTTTTCCCCAACTCATCTGCAGTGTTAGATTCTCTATCTGCCAACCAGATTCTCATGTCCTCACTCAAAGTGCTAAGGGCTTGCTCCCTCACCAAAAGGTCTGCTAGCCGTTCAAAAGTAGTGACCTGGCACCCACTCACCCATCTATAAAAATAAGTGCTTAACTTAGCAATAGAGTCGCACACACTTTCATCTGCCTTGCGTCTATGCTCATGAAACTTTTCCTATAAGCTTCAGGTGTTAACTTAAAAACACTCTAATAAACAATTTTTAACAGTATTATAATTTTAGCAATCAGTATCAGACAATTTAGAAACAGCAGTTACAGCATTACCATGGAGTAAGGGGGTCGGGAACCTTACCCAGAGCCCTTGGTCAGCATTATACTGTTTACATACCCATTCAAACATATGAATAAAACTATCAAAATTATCATTCTGTGTAAATTGTGGAAGAAATTTACCAGCTTTTATTGCTTCTGGGATTCGGTTATTCCCTTCCCTATTACCTCCATGACCCAGACAAAGAGTCAGCATCTCCTTTTCATGCTGCAACTATAAAAATATTATTATTATTATTATTATTATAGGTGATTTTAACCTAAACTATGTAGGCCCCCTGAGAAATGACATTGCCAACTTCCTAGCCAATATCAGCCTTATGTAATTATTCAGTTATGCTTCCTGTCCAACTCGCCAAACCAACAACCATTCCCTCCTGGATCTGCAAATCACTAACACCTCTCCCAACATATCCAATATATCTGTTCTTCCACAACCCCATTCACTGATACTCCCTAATAACCTTCTAAATTATCTACCAGTCACCAAAACGGCTCTTACAAAACAGCTACCTTCAGACCAGAGCCAACGTAAATATAGAAAACCACCAAAAAAACACCTAGCATCTTTTGACTAGTTTCTTATTACCAACTTACAGAACCCCAACTCAGGGGCAACATCTCTTATGCATACCTTCCTTTAACTTAATGACATACTCTTCCCTCAAACTCAGTGCCTTTTCAAATACAGCAAAAATCCTTGGGTAACCACTAAACTGAAAGTCTTGCTCAAACTTAGGGACAATGCATAGTATTCTTGGAGACAAAACCCCTCACCAGAAAATCAAACTGCCTTTACCACTCTGTGTAACCTAGCTAAACAAGCCATACACAAGCACAGAACCAACTATTTCAAAAACAAATAACTTGCTCTGCTAGGCAAACCTAAACATTTCTGCCATGAAGTAAACCTTCTCAAAGGCTGAAAATTCACTGATCCCACCTCCCCTCCCCCAGCACCATCCAGACCTCTCAAGGCCTACTGTCAACCTCTGACTCTCTCAAAGAATTCAGACACCTCTCTAGTACCACAACCTCTACCTCTCCCTCAAATGACCTAGCTCCTCCCCATTTATTCATTCTTCTGTTGTAAGGAAATTTCTCAGAAAGACCTTGACTTTCTTCTAGAAGACATACTCCTGGATGCACCCCCGGTGCCGACAACCTAATCACTTTGTATATATCACTCTGCACATACATCCTTACCATTACCATATCTCTTCTACATATTTTAACTTCTGCTTAACTCAAAACACAATGACAGACATATAGAAAACTGCTCTTGTCAAGCCCCTTCCCAGTGTCAGACAAAAAAATGTCTCCCACTTCTGCCCTACCTCCATCACACTTGAGAAAATAACCTGAAAAACTACTCTACTACCAACTGTTTACTTATATCCAACAGTACCACCTCCTCGCTATTAAACAGCATGGATTCAGGGCTAGCTGGATTGCAATGATGGTCACTTACCAAAGTGGTTAGGAAGACCTTCTATATTGCCCACCTTATCATGAAGGGTTTCACATCTAGATCAAGAGAGGTCATTGTGCCCCTGTACTCTTCTCTTATCAGGCCAATGATTGAGTACAATGCCCCATTTGGGATGTATCTCACCCGACACCTGTAGCAGTTGGAAGGACCCCAAAAGTTCCTCACCAAGAGGATAAAGGGTCTTAAACATATGTCATATGCTGCCCGACTGAAAAAACTCCAGCTCTATTCAGTCGCATACCGCCTACTCAGAGGTGATCAGTGCCTGACGTACAAGGCCATGTCCAATCCAGAATTAATGGGCATGCTGCACCTCAGAAAATCCAAATCCATCAGAGCCACGAGAACAAGAGACTTAAACCTCAACACAGAAATAAATAGGACGTGCTGGAGGGACAGATTCATAACCCAGAGGCTGCCTACACTCTGGAACAGAATCCCAGTCCATGTTAGGCAGAGCCCCTCACTGACTCTATTCAAGAGAAATCTTGACGAGTGGATGGGAGATCGTAGGTTTACCCCGGGGGTCATCTCTGTGTCACTACTAGACAGAGGCACAGTAAACTAAACCCTAAAAGGGCTTAGTATACTCATCCTAAGGGGTGGTGAAAGCCACACACACTCTGGCTAGGCTTATAAATGCCCTAGGGCAGATAGCCTAGTACAAACCTATGAACTTATAGATGAGACCCTTCTCAACATGGATAAAGGAACCTTTTCAGGAACTCTCTTCACTGACCATAGCAAACCTTTTGATCTTATTGACCACTTACTGATACGTCATTCTCTCCAAGAAATAAGAGTTAGCCCCCACACTATCTCCTGGTTCCAACATTTCTTAACAAGCAGATATTCCAGAGTCAAAATAGGCTTGGCTCACCACTATCACATTCAGTACCACTTACCAAAGGAGTGCCCCAGGGATCCAGATTCACCCCCACTGTTTTCAATTTTTATTAACAAGCTACCTTTGTACCTACCTAACCTTCCTAGCACTTGTTCTGAAGATAACAAAGTTATCCTTCAATCCAGTCCCCCACATTCAACTATACAAATCCAACTACAGTCTGACCTCCACTCCCTTCATTCTTGGCTAAACAATGATAAGTTACTCCTATATCACTCCAAAACAAAGTGTGTGATATTTGCAACATCGCAAAAGCTGAAAAAAACTCCTAAAAATCTCAATATCGCAGATCTAAATGTTTCCCAAATAGAAACAACTAGGTCCATTGGTTTATGGCTAGACCAGTCACTTAGCTTTACATTGAAAACATGAGGAAAAATATCAGTGCACTTTTATTCCGATCCTGGAAAATCTTTCCCTTTTTCTCCAGCTGCAATAGACAAAGGAGTACTCCTTTCTCAGCTTGAATATGGGCTCCATTTTATAGCCACAGCCTGTAAAAATAATCCATTGAAAACAAAATCTACTGATTCACTTCCAAGTCTCCCATCAGAAACACCACTGCATCTCTCTTTCCAAAGCCAAATGGCTACCAGTCTCCTACAGAGCTGAACTACTCCTAGGGTCTCTTGTTTTCAAACTACTTCAACCAAGTGCCTTCCCACCTCTTTCAGCCAAACTCCATAATAAACCCACCACCCACAACCTTTGCAGCCTCTCCCAATTAACTCCCTCATTCCAAACACCCCAAACCAAACTGCATTGTATTGACTATTCTTTCTCCAATATTGTACTCAAACTCTGGCAATCCCTCCCCATTCACATAAAAAGTATCTTTCCCCATTTTCATAGCATAAATCAAAATGCACCTCTATTAAAAACCTGACAAAGTGCTTTTCCACTAAACACATTACTTAATTCCTACCTCACCTACATCACTTCTATTTCAATCCTCTGTTCTCACTTGCTGCTTCCCTCTCATATTTGCTACTAAATCTAATTTAAATTTGTTTTCCTATTCTGTATAATACTTACATATTATTTCAATTGATTATGGTATTCTCTACCTTCTATGATAACTCATTTTTTGTGAATTTGTTGTTTTATTTACTTTTGTATTTTTGTGAATTCCTTCTATTGGGCTGTGCCTGCCAGTGGTCTATTGTGCTCAGTGTACTAATCCAATAAACAAACTAAATGGAAACATTTACAATAATTAACCTGACAGACCAACAATCAGAAGAGTAACAGTTAACAGATTATAGTGCAGAGAAGTCAGTGGGGAATATAGTGACTAATGGTGTCAATGCCTTGTACAAGTCCATGAATAATGCACAGTCATATTACCTCTTGTGAATCTGTAACTCCATCACTGTGCAAATGGCTTTATCAATCCCATACCATGGCCAAAAACTATGTTATATGTCAACAGGAAAAGAAGATAAGTAATTGCTTGTGGACAGTGTTTTCTAAAATTTTTAAATATCACCCTCTCCGAAAACCAGCACTACCTAGGATTCTACCACCCAAAATCCCAGACTAACGACCCATCTATACCAAATAATATTAATTTCTTCACCATTTCCCTCATATCTTTTTATTTTATTTATTTATTTATTTAACATTTGTTGACCGGGCTAGTCTAACTGGATTTCTAACTGGATGTCCATTTTCAGTAGAGGCCCGGGGAGAAAAGCTCCAAAAGAACAGACAATTTAAAACAAATCAAAGGACAAGAAGAAATACACAATAGTTTACAAATGTTAACAATACAGCTAAAATAAAAGGAAAACCTCATTCCTTTAAATCTATAAAAAAAATATTTTTTTTTTTTTTTTTTAAGAGAGTGCAAGGAAATAGGGAGGAGAGTAGTAGTGGAACAAAAAGACAAAAGGAAAGAGGAGAGAGAAATACAGAGAGGTTTGGTAAAAGTAAGGTAAGAAGGAGAAGTAAAATCTAATATGAGAAGCAAGGAGAAGGTAGTTCAAAGTAACATGCTAAGTGGCCTAAGGAATGAGAAGAGAGTAGGGAGGATAAGCATAGGAAGAGGGAATGTAGTGTTGTAAAGGAGGAGAGATTTTAGTCAGGGCTGCTGCATGGACAGCATGCAACAACAACATGCATCTTAATCCTCCACCCATAACTACCAACCTATTAGATCCAGTATATCATTAACATAAACTACCAACCTATTAGATCCAGTATATCATTAACATAAACTAACAACCTATTAGATCCAGTATATCATTAACATAAACTTATAAATAAGATAATGAAACTCATAGTTAGCCTACATTACAAACTCACAATGGATGGAGACATCCACTCAAACTCTGGCCCATCTGCATCCAATGACTCTAGTTCCCATCTAACATAACACCGATTAATAGGCCCCCAAACTCTTTCCTGGCCTGCCATCTAAACATCAGAAGCATAAATAATAAGACCCATAACCTGCACACACTCTTAACAGTTTACTCCCCTGATACATTTTGTCTTACAGAAACCAGGCTAAAACTGGTAACAAAGGACAATGAAGTACTACCACCAGGGTACAGCATAATTAGATTAAACCATACTACTTGGAAGGGTGGGGGGTAGCTATACTTTATAAATTTACACTAAATGTGTACTTATACTCCTTAAAACAACCCCAGGTTAATAATGCCAAAATCATCTCTACCAAACTACATATTAACAAAAATAAATGTATAAACATCGTCTGCATCTACATTCCCCCAGGTAATAACACAAACACCCTTGAGGATACCCTCAACTGGTTATCCAATCATTACCCCCAAGAAACCATTGTGCTTGGAGATTTCAACATTGACTGGAACACCTGTTCCTCTGAATCTCCTACAACCCATATAAACCTACATGGAGTTACACAAACCATATCATCCCCCACCAGAATAGGCAAACCCAATAACAAAGAAAGTATCCTGGATTGGATACTTATCAACAACCACCCCCAGATGTACAAGTCAGGGACCCTCACTGACGACCTAAGTGATCACTTTCTAACCTATATAATTAAGCACAAAGCAGATGACTCCCATCAACCCACATATAAAACCATCAGAAACAATAAAAACTTCAACCTCAGTAATTTCCAGAATGAACTTAAAGCCTGTAATTGGTCTGTCCTAAAACAACTCTCCCTGGATGATGCGGTAGCATCCTTTAATACTTTAATACCAAACGCCTTGCCATCCTTGATTCCCATGCTCCTGCTCGCTCCGTTAGAACCAAAACAAAACTGCTCTGTGGCTTTCAAAGGACACCAAGTCGAAAATCATACTTAGAAAGAAATAAGGCTTAGGATACTTGGCAGGCCACAAAGGCCCCACCTGATTATCTTAGATACCGTCAGCTAAGGAATGACACAAAAACATTTTTTTCTACTAGATAAGAATAACTTCTACTGCCATCTTCAACAGAAACATCAAAACAAACCTCCAACATTTTAGGCAGAAATAAATAAGCTTCATCACTCAGGTCATACCTCCACTCCAACCCCCTCAGCTGCCAACCACAAATCCCCAAAGAAAATTGCAAATACCTTAAATAGTTTCTTCAAAGAAACCATACAGTCTTTAACTAGCCAACTACCTCCCAGCCATTCTAACTCAATATATACCCAGTACCTAACTATCCTTCAGCTTTCAGCCTGTATCCATATCATTTATTAGAGCCCTAATTAAGAAATTAAAACCAACCACCCTAGCTGCTGATCTCCTCCCTACAGAGTATCTGCAAAAAGCTGCTGATGCTGTAACATACCCCATTTCCATCTTAATCAACAGAGCCATATCTGAAGCTACCATCCCCTCCATCTGGAAGATATCTCATGTTATACCTCTCCATAAAGGAGGTAGCACCATTGAACTGTCAAAACTTCAGACCCATAGCTGTTCTGTCACCACTGGCAAAAATTATGGAGAAGTGTGTCCACAAACGACTAATGCTCTATCTTACACAGAATAAGCTGTTAGCTAACTCTCAGCACAGCTTTAGGCCTTACCATAGCACCACCTCAGCCCTCCTATCTTTCTCTAATGTCATAAACTATAACCGTAACAATAACGAATTATCCTCAGCCCTCTTTCTTGATCTGTCCAAGGCCTTCAATATGTTTAACCACCAATTACTCATTCATGCCCTGAAGGCAATTTCCCTAAATAGCTACTCCCTCCAATGGTTCCAGTCTTACGTGTGTGGTAGACAATAGGCTGTCTTATGGCAGGAGACACTATCAACCGACCTCCCTATCACCCTAGGTGTTCCCCAGGGCTCCATATTTGGTGCCCTTCTTTTCTCTATATTTATTAATGACCTTCACACAGTCATCTCAAATGCTGCTTGCATTCAATATGCAGACGACTCCACCTTAATTTGCTCATCAACCTCACCAACAAATCTAATGGCATTAACCCAGAATACCTTCAACACAGTTGAAAAGTGTGAACTGTCAACTGATCCTAAACCCTAACAAAGCAAAGCTGCTTCATTTTACCCCTACCTGTAGGTCCTCCTCACTATCCTTTACCATAAAATCTAATAATGGCACCATTATCTCCCCAGATGCCAAAACCAAACTCTTAGCCATTATACTTGACAGCAACCTCAAATTTGACATCCATGTCAATCAAACAATTAAAACCATTAATAAAAAACTTGGCTTCCTATATAGGATTAAAACTTTCCTTACTCCACATGCCAGGACTACTACTGCCTGCTCCCACCTACTCTCGACTTTCTCTATGTCTCCCTTTTAATCACCAACCTGAACAAATCTGCTCTTAACAAACTCTACAGCTGTTATAACCACATTGCTAGATTTGCAATTGGCACTGCTTAGAGGACGCACCACTATCATAACCTAAATCTCCTAGGGTGGCTAGAATTGCCCAGCCTACTTCAGGACAACCAGCTAATAGTGGTCCACAAAGTTCTCTACCATCCTGATAATACGCCTGCACTTAAAATCATCATTGACCCTATAACAACCTGAGACCACTTCGCTCATCTAATAGACAGCTAGTTCAAACATACAAAACCATCAGCTCAGCTGGGGATTCTCTGTTTGTCACCTCTGTCAGCAAAACTTGGAACTCGCTTCCTGTAGATCTTAGCCTAGAACCCTCCCTAACTAAAAAAAAAACTCATGTAATATTTCAAAACACACTGGTTATGTCCGTGTTCTAATAATGACTAGATCCTCTACTAGAATTTGAATGCTATGACTTTATATACAGACACATTTAGTTATTTAGACATAATCAGTATACACACAAATTACAAGAGACATGTTTTTACAGTGGCATGCGGTACAAACAGTTATATGCTATGTTATCATGATTGATATTTTGAATAAGTGATTATATTATCTGTATTTATCAGATAATGTAAACTGTGTGCAACATGTAATTTTTTGTGACTTTGCTGTATGTTTTTGCCTTGGAGCTTTTCTCCCTGGGCCTCTGCTGAAAATGGACATGTATCCAGTCAGACTATCCCAGTCAATAAACGTAAAATAAAAATAATGAGCTTCTGAGTGGTATAGGCCTAAAATTGTTAATTTTATGGCGGTTCCTCCTTACATTATTGTTTTTTCCCTCTATATTTGTTTCTTTTTATTTTAACTAGAAAAATGTATCTGAACCAAGCCATTTAACTTTGAGCTTAAAGGAGCGATTATGTATCTAAGCTTTTTTATAATAAAATAGTAAAACAAAAATAATTAAAATAAAACATGCAGAAAAAATAAAATATTAACACAAACACATTAAACATAGTAAAAAGCATGCAATTCCTAGTCAAACAAAACAAGCAGAACTAATAGTACGAAAATATAATGGTAAACATTTGTATAGCTAGGTGGGCTGTAAAGGACATTTAAATGAAAACTCAGAATGCAGTTACCACCTATAACAAAGGAACATAGTTCATCTCATAAAAATAAATGCAGTATACATTTGACTGTAGATTTTCTGTGAACAACTAACAACAGATGTTCTTCATGTTTCACTGTTGCAGTCATCACATTTGGGTTATCCCTGCCAGGGTAGCCCTTGGCCAGCCCGAATACAATAAGCTTAGTATTTCTACATCGGTTGCTGTCGCTTCAGGACTGACATCAGGTCATCAGTAGTATAAAGCAAGGCAGCCAATGCCATTACATCAGTCTTTCTTGCCGTGGAGCCTGAAGCAGAAGCAGTTTGCACGAGTGCCAGTCGGTCGCTACCTTAGTTTAGTCTTCCGAAATGAAGCTGAAGTCTTCTAAAGCTAAGTACCCCATTGGGGATCCTTTTTTCTTACACTAACCGATGTCAGAAAAAGTTAATAAAATGTCTTGCCTGTGGAATGCAAATACCACACCGAGACTTTCATTTTTACTGCGTCGCTTGCTTAGGCCCAGACCACAATGCCAGATCTATATGTTGTCGGGCCCTTATTGTAGCTAGATATTTTCACTTATAGTCCTTGAATAAGCCAAGCTGCCAAATTAAGGGTCTGCAATTGGGGATGCATGAATTCTCCTTCCCTCTGGGTCAGGAGGGTTGGGGTCTGAGTGAGATGCCATGGTGGCAATGAGGACAGGCTGCACAGCAGTCAGTACCAGTGCTGGTGAGGCCAGTCTGGAGCAATAAGAATTGTCCTTGGTTTTTCCTCCCTTATTTTAAGCAGTACCCTGGCAATGAGAGGTAGTGGAGGAAAGGCATAGACCGATAGATTGACCCAGGGGAAGGACAGCGCATCCACTTTCCAAGCCATGTTGTGATGCTCCCTGGTGCAGAACTTGCTGAGCTGATGGTCAGTGTGGGAGGCAAAGAGGTCGACCTTCGGGGTGCCCCATTTCTGAGTTATTAGGGTGAAGGTTCTTTTGCTTAGCTGCCACTCATGTGGGTCCAGAAGATTTCTGCTTAAGTGATCTGCCATAGAGTTTAGAGAACCTGGCAGGAAATGTGCTAACAAGTGTTTCATGGCAGAGGCTGTGTACCAAAGAGTCATGGCCAGCCTGCATAGAGGGTAGGAGAGAGTCCCTCCCTGCTTGTTGATATACCACATCACAGTGGTGTTGTCTGTTTTGATCAGGAGAGCCCCTGGGGAGAGAAGGGGACTGAAAGCTGTCAATGCATGCTGGACAGCTAACATCTCTTTTTGGTTGATGTGCAGATGGATTTGCTGTGGGCTCCATTGGCCCTGTATGCACCTGCCATCTAGGTGTGCACCCCAGGCATAGTCTGATGCATCTATGGTGAGGGTCTGGGCAGTGGGGGGGTGTTGAGAAAGGTAGTCCCTTGTTGTGGGAGCATGCTGCTGCCCACCAAAGAAAATCTCTCCTGAGGCAAGGTATCATGGGTATAAGAGTTTCCAGGTCTTGAGAGTGCTGACACCAAAGGCCTTTTAGGTACCACTGAAGTTTCCTCATATGCAGTCTGGCATACGGAATGAGTAGAATGCAAGATGCCATGAACCCCAGAGCTTGCAGGATTTTCCTTGCAGATAACTGGGTCTGGTGGGTAGTTGAGAGTAGTAGGCTGTCAGGTAAGTTTCCTTTTCTGGTGTAAAGAATGCCATCTGGGATGCTGTGTCCGGGCTTACTCCCAGGAATATAATCCTTTAGGTGGGTACTAGTTTGGATTTATTTTCATTGATAGTGTACCCTAGGGAGCTCAGTAGGGACTTTACAAAGGCCAGGTGCTTGAGAAGCTTTTCCTGACTGTCTGCCTGAATTAGGCAATCATCTAAATATGGGTAAATTTGGATATTCTTTTGTCTGCAGAAGGCAATGGCTGCAGCCAGACATTTTGTGAAAACTCTGGGTGCAATAGACAAGCCAAAGGGAAGTGCAGAGAACTGAAAGTGGAGAGATCCTGCCCTGAAATGTAGGTATTTCCTGCATGATTCCCTGACAGGAATGTAGAGGTAGGCCTCTTTTAGGTCTAGGGTGTCTAGCCAAGCATCCTTGGAGAGCATGGGTAGCAATTGCTGAAGGGTGAGCATTTTGAATTTTTGTATCACCAGGAAGGTGTTTAGAATGGATAGATTGAGGATGGGGCACCAGGTGCCCTCTTTTCTGGGTACCAGAAAAAGTCTGGAGTAGAAACTCTGGTCTTTTTGTTATGCAGGAACGTGCTCTATTGCCCTCACAGAGAGTAGGGAAAGGACTTGCTTTTGCGCCTCTGCCCACTGGTTTGGAGGTAGATCTGGGAACTTTTTTGGGGTTGAAAAAGTGTGTAAAGAAAATTTGTATCCCTGGGACACCATGTTGAGGACCCAGTGATCGGTGTTAATGGTGGCCCAGGTGCTTGCGTGAAAGGAGAGTTTTCCTCCTAGGGGTAAGTGAAGGTGGGCAGAAGGAGGGGGCGGTGGAGGAGAGTCATTGTGAGTTCTTACCATGAGGGGGTGGCTTAGAACTCCCTGTTTTTGAAGTGGAGGAATTCCACTGTTTTAATCTCTGCATTCCCTGTGGCTGCTGTCTGGGGGGGTCTGCTTCCATGGGATCTGGGCTGAACTGACATGGTGGGAGCAGGAAAAGACCATTGCTTGGAGGAGCAATGCCTAGTGAACCTGGGTGGCTGGACCTGTAAAAAATCCTTAACTGTCTGCATAGATTTAGCTTTTTCTTCCATCTTTTTAAGACCTCCTCTTCCTTAGTGCCAAATAAGTTGTTTTTGTGCAAGGATGCATCCAACAATTCAGATTTAACATGGTCTGGCAAGGGCTGTTCCTTAAGCCATGCATGCCTTCTAAAGGCAGAACCAGTGACTGCTGCCCTGCAAGAAGCTTCTATGGCATCAAAACCACAGTGTAAGGTGTGCTTAGTTACTTGACTTGCAGAATGCATTAACTCTTGTAACTCTTCAGAATCTGCACAAGCAGGAAAGGAAGACACTTTTTGTTTGAGGAGTTCCATAGTATGTTGCTGAAATTTTAGCATATGGAACTGGCAATTTAGTGCTCTGATGGCAAGAGTAGCAGAGGTGCATACTTTTTACCCCATCTGTCTAGTGCTCGGGAATCCCTATCTGAGGGGGTGGGATTCTTAGTAGAAGTTGCTATAATTCCTTTAGGCCCTTGAGAAATTACCTCAGGGTCAGCAGTAGGATTCTTAAAAAGAAATTTGTGTGAGTCAGGGACTCTGTAATACCAATGCAATTGAAAAACAAACAAATCTGTTACGGGAAAAATATAAAAAATAAAAAACTTACAATACGCTGGTTGCATGTTTGCACACCCTTAAACTAATACTTTGTTGAAGCAGCTTTTCATTTGTTTAATGTATTTCATGTTTAACATATTGTGGCTTTCACAAACTGTACTGTACCTAAACAATAGCATGCAGTTTCCAAATATATATATAGTCTAGTGCAGTACGTTAAATGTTGACATATGTTTGGTTAACATAAACAGATGGTCGACATGTACATGAAATCAACAATTTCCTGGTAGGAAAATATTTCTTTTATTTACTTATTTTTATTTATTAAATATTAAATGTATTATTTATTTATTAAAAACATAGGGATTGAGTGATCTTGGAGTATATATATATATATATATATATATATATATATATATATATATATATATATATATATATGGCTCTACTTCTTTAGGTCAAATTGCATTTGGTCGAAAATTATTTCAGGCAGTTCAATTCACCGAAAATGCATTTCACTGAAAACCCATTTGGCCGAATTCCATTTGGTCTAAAATGGAATATAGCCCCTGCCCCACTGCAGTGCGAAAGGTTGAGTGATGATTCCTTTAACACAGGAGTGCATAGGAAGGAATGTTATAAGAACACATCGTTGCATACACAAAGCATGCATCCAAACTATGTATTTCGGAATGTAGTGAGGGAACAGGGAATGCATATATCCAGATTGAATAATACTGACACTGGCTTTTCATCAGAGTTATTCAACCTTAGGGATAGGTTTAAACAACAGGGGTATGGTCAACGTGATTTGAATGAAGGGCTATGTGATATGGACTCTTTGAGAAGAGACAGAGCCAAACCATACTTTTCAGATTATGTTCAAATTGAGGGGCTTAGAAACTCTGTAGAGAATTTTGAAATAAAGATCCCCATGTTCTACACCATAGACAATGGGAATATCTATGATATATTTAGTAGACATTGGAATGTATTATTAACAGACCCACAGATAGCAAAGGTTATAGGTGAGAAACCCAAGTTCAGGTATAAGAATAAATATAACATTAGAAGGATGTTATGCTATCAACAAGCCAGAGATAGACCTGGAGTTGCTATAGGCACTATTCCATGTGGTGAATGTAACTTTTGTCAGTATATTGATAGCACAGGGAAGTTTGTGCATCCTGATACAGGGAAGGAATATTTATTTAAGTGTTCAGCGAGTTGTAATACTTAGCACGTGGTATATATTGCTGTATGTGTAGCCTGTCAATCCTTCTATGTAGGAAAGACAGACAGATGCTTTAGAAATAGAATCAGGGAACATCTTTATAATATTAGAATAGATTTGGTTACTAATGCATTGGCAAAGCATGTGATGCTCACTGGGCATCAACATACCTTTGAATTTATGGTTATAGAAGTGATTACAACTAACCCAAGGGGAGGTAATGTTAATAATGTTACTGAAGAGAAAGAAGTTAAATGGATTATACGCCTTAGAGCTGATTGAGGGAAGGGTTTAAATGAGAGGGCTTCAATTAGACCATTTCTTAAAACGAAAAGTATGTGAGTTAGATAGGCGTGTTAGGTGGGAAGGAAGAGTTAGGACGAGGTTTTTAGAGTAGTCTGATGCTGTGTGATGTGTTAGATGGGCAGACGACATTTACCACTTGGTTGGTAGTCGATTGTTCGTTGGGCACACTGTTGTCCTTTTGGGATATTTGATTCACAATAGGGTTTAGTAATGTCATCATTTGGTAGTATCCATGTTATATAGTTTAATCAAGAGAGTTTGCTGAATAGATATGCTTGTTGCATCATGGTTTGTATTCATATAGTAGTATGTACTTAGTACAGAGTACCAGATACCGTGTGTTTGTGCGATTTGCAATGAGGCTTCAGGGTTTAGTTACAAAGTAAAGCCCTGTCATATTTTGAAAGTGATAGTTTTATATAAAATATATAAAAAATTCTGTCCATTTTATGTTAGTATGATGGAATGGGGCAGTAATATGTAATATTTGACGTAAATGTGTTATTTACAGTTGAGTTTTAGTAGTTAGTGATCCAAGGATGCGTATGGGTATTCTATGTTTGTGTTTTTCTAGGTTTATATAACTTCAGAATAACTGATTTGTTACATTTTGTTTTGTGAGATACCCACAGCTTTTACGGGACTGAAGCACTGTTGATTGTCTTCTAAGAGTTGTCAACTCAGCCTATAAACAATCTGCTTGAGCATTGCTCGTACATTGAGCAGAACACAGTAGGTGCACAGTCCGTATACTAGATGTTAGTATGGGTTTTTCAATAATGTGTTTATTTTAATTTTATTTTTATGTTCGTTTTTGATTGAGACTGTATTAGGAATTAATGTTTGAACATTTACAACAATTTAGCTTGAATGTTGATCAAGTTTTTAAGTATTTGTATTATTTTTATATATGTCTTTATTGTGCTTATTTGATATAGGCTATTATGATGTTTATCCACTAGAGGCTGTGCAGTGATGATTAGCTAGGATGTGATGTTATAGTCAGGGCAATTTGACTGGATGCTTACATTTTTAAATACTTTTAAATACTTTGTACTCAGTTTGTTACTAGGTCTGATGAAGCTGTAAAATGAAAGCGCTTACCGATTGAGTGCAGCCATTAAACCAGATTCGTTTGTGAATATTATGAGTCGTTTTGTTTTTTCATTTCATTGGAAAGAACTGCATGGTTGCTGCTGCTATGATTTTTTACTTTGCTTATAAACTTGTGATTTTTGACAGCGTAGCATTTATCCTGTGGAGTGTTGGCATGGTTTGTTCTTATATATATATATATATATATATATATATATATATATATATATATATATATATATATATATATATATATATATATATATATATACACACACACACACACACACACACACACACACACACAAATATATAACTGAGGGGGCTCATCTCTCTGCAAAAATACTTTCTGTTTGTTTAGCCTATTCTAGGGTAATCTTCAGGGCATACATACTATGTACTGACATTTCATGTTTCGATATTGTTATGTCAGTATTATATATATATATTTATATATATATATATATATATATATATATAAAATGAGGTTGAGTGTTTGAAAATATAGTTTGTGGTTTACTTGTGGGGTGGCAAAATTACCTTACTAAACGTAGGTAAAAGCAACCATTTACACTATGTGCTGTGCAAGCAGAAAAGATGCATCTAAAGGCTTTCTTGTCTTCATATGAAATAAATTAGCAGCTTAGCTTGTGTAAGATGTGTTCTTTTCTTCATTGTTACAGGAGTTTTGTTGACTGTAAAACAGATTATTGTATTACTTGTTTGCTAGTAGTGCATTTATTTGAGTAATATTTTGTGAAATACCTTTGTGACAAGAAATAGACATTTTTGTTTTTGTCTAATCTGTGAGGCTTGCTAACCATTGTTTGTTTACTCTCATTTCTAATACCAGCAGGTAGTTGTATGTAGAAAACAATGACTCTTATTGTCCATTTTATTATGTATAAAAATACTGTCCAGCAGGCAATACGACATAAAATCAGATATTATATTAACGCTATCCATTTCTGCAATGTATTTTATGATATTATTGTGTGTGACTATTATTACTCATAGAAGAAATTATGGCTTTCCATTTTTTCCAGTTTTGTTATTACAGTTTGTTGAAATACTCATAAACACTGAGATGAGTTTAAGTACATTTAGTGTACCAGTTTAAATTTCTGATCTGATGATTCATTTTAAGTGGGTGGACACCATCACCTGATTAGCAGTACAATATGCAATACATCTGTCTGCTTTTGAGTTCATTTTGAGGCAAATGTGTCAAGATATCATTTCAAGTAATTTATTTCATTTAAAGAAGCACAAGTACAATTACCTAGGGCATAAACATAAAGGAACACCAGTAACCATAATAAAGACATAGAAAACACATTATCCAAAATTCCTTCTAGCAAAGTTAGCTTCTTTAGATTTTATGCTGATTGACAGTTTGATGAGAATTTTTTACAGATTTTCACACAAATACGAATCCATCTGTATAAGCCCATCAGCCATGAGTGTATTATACTGAGCAATGAGAAGTGTAACTGTCCTTGTCCTCCAAGCACCTGCATTTGTCTGTTTCTCTTACTTTTTCAACGGACTTCATGAACAAACATTTATGTAGCCTATTATGTCAGATCACCATTATTAGTCATTCATCTTTTGGTTTCAATTCACCCCTCCTTAATTAGTCCTGTGCCAAATCTTGGTCAGCATGTATTTGCTCCAGAAGTTTCTTGACACTGTATTTGTGGACTTTCCAGTTTTCTTTTCCTCTCTTCCGGTCCTTTTCTTTAGATTATTTTTATTTATTTTTTGGCACTTTCAGTTGCTGATTTTTGTCTACTTCAGGTTTAATTTCCATTTTGTTCCAAACAGCTTCTGCTTAACTAAGCAAAGACGTCACCTTAGATCAATTCTTCTCATGCTTTAGAAATGCAGCATGTATCAATCTGAGGAGGTCAGCAAATATGTATGCAGTCCCATCACTGCACATATATGTCGTGCATTTTGTGGAGGCCCATATCACCTTCAGAGAGAGGCTTTATATATAGTTTTTACATATCATTTCTTAAGCATGAAGCATTTTTCTTGTTATCTTGTCCAATTGATTCAGTAATTTTTAGGGTAAGTCAATCAGACCAAAGTTGTAAGTTAGAACAGGAAGAGCAAATTGATTTATAGTTTGGATTTTCTTCCTAGATGTCAAGGCTGTTTTCAGTATTACCTTTAGTCTTCTAAAGTATTCCTTAATAACCTTTGCTCTCATTGTCTCATGTTTTATTGCTGACCCTTCAACTATTCTGAAATATTAATTACCCCCTCCTGCTCAAGTTCTTTATATCACATTCCTGTTCTAGATTGAGATTTTCTTGGTGCACCAGTTTTCCTTTTATAAATGTTGCTTTTGCACATTTATCAAGACCAAATTTTATTCATATATCATCTGAGAAAGTTTTAACCATTTGTAGTTGTTCATAGTTCATAGATTAGTACTAGGCTAACTGTCCTTGTGAGCCATTTTTAACCTAGCCAATTATCCCTTGTGAGACTTGAACCCTGCATCTTGTATTTGTAAGGCAAACACCTTAACCATTAGGCCACCCTCCCAACTCCTCTTTTGATGTGCTATACATTTTTAAGTCAGCCACAAAAAGCAGATGAGATGTTTTTAAACATGGTTGGCTTCTGGGAGTTAACCTGTAATCGGAACCTAATCTTAGCAAACAGCTTATTGAGTTAAGGGCAAGACAAAAAAGCAGACAAACAATCACCCTGGAATAATCTTCTTTGAATGTTTATCCCTGGGATAATAATATAGCAATAACCCACGCCTGGGTGTGGGTAATGCTGGATTTACCCACGGTTGGTGTGGTTGGTCACAAGGGCGAAGCTCGAGTGGCCAGACAAAGCCAACCTTGGGTAAATCCAGCATTACCCACACCCAGAAGTGGGTTATTGCTATTATACAATGACATTATTTAAGAAAAAAAATAATTACTTTTCTTAAATAATGGCATTGTATAATGCCTCCTTGCTGCCCTTCCGCAGCTGTCTGGTATTCTGCGGCAGTTCTGATGTACTGCGCATGCGTATGCCTACGCAGTACGTCAGAGCTGTGGGCAAAAGCAATGGAGAAAGCAAGATCTCCATTGCTTTTTACAAACTGTTTTGCTATGTTAAATGGGTTTAACATAGCGAGACAGTTTTAAAAAAAGCAACGGAGAAGCTCCGTTGCTTTTTTAAAAGCTGTCTCGCTATGTTAAACCCATTTAACATAGCGAGACAGTTTTGAAAAAAGCAACGGAGAATGCAAGATCTCAGTTGCTTTTTACAAACTGTCTCGCTATGTTAAACTCGTTTAACATAGCGACACAGTGTGAAACAATGAAGATCTTGCGTTCTCCGTTGCTGTAAAAAAAGAGTTATAGTAATGGAAAAAGTCCAGGCGACCGGACCTTTTTCCATTACTATAACTCTGATTTACACGTGCACACTGACCAATCAGTGTGCACATTTTTGAATATTAATGGGGGGGGATCGTTGTATAATTAGCCATTTGTCACTGCTCAGCTGCAAAGTGGTTTGTCATTGTTTCATGGCCACTGTTTCGTGGTCACTGTAATGAACTTGATCGATGTATGGTTTATCTTACACATCCATAGGCATTCCATTATCCATGAATGTGGGATGCCGTCAAATGCTTTTTGTAAGCAATCCGTGCCATACTTAGATTGTTCCTTTTTTACGTTGCACTATAATGGCTTTGTTTAACAAGTAATTGTCCTTTGTTTCATGTGACTTTTTTACTTTTTTTTTGTTCTGTTACCATGACTGAATTTTCTTCCAGATGGCTATACATCAATTCTAATCAATCCCAGTATATAATTTATATTTATTTATTAATTGACATTTGATTACCAGCAAGTCCTGACTGGATAGAAGCACATTTTCAGTGGAGGTTTGGGGAGAAAAGCTCCACATTATTATAAAACATTTTTATGAACAATAATTTTTACAATCTTCAAAACTAAAACAAAAACATCTGCAGCTGAAATAACTAACAAATTAGACATAATATAACAACATTGGTTAAGAATAAAAAAAAACAAGTTATATGACAATCATTTAATATTTAGAGAAATTTTTGATAGTTTGTAGAGATATTAAAGGTAAGTTAGTCTAATACAAACAGGAATTGCAATATGAAGTGGGGGAAAACAGGCTTATTTATTTTTATTTATTTATATATAGTTTGTTTACCAGGATAGTCCATTGGGCCTAGAAGAGTCCATTTTCAATGGAGTCCCGGGGAGAAAAGTTCCATAAAAACAGTATACAATGAAAACAATGCAGGTGAAGAATGAAGGTATTACATAGTATAAAAAAATGACACTTTACAGTGGAATATAGATAAAAATAAGAAAAACATTAGTAAATATTCACAAATAGATTAGTTAACACATTGGAAATATAACAGTGGTGGCAAAAGAGCCTCACATGGTATCTTAACAGAGTTATTGTTGGATAGGGGGACAAGAGGTATTAAGTGTTGATGTAAGAATAGAGGGACAGTAATAAGTAGTGTAAAAGTAAATAAGTGAAGAGAAAGGTGGATAAAAAGCAGTGTAGCTCAATATGATGAATGAGAAGAGAGAGTGAGGGAATATGAGAAACAGGGAATAATGTAGATTCATAGATTAGTACTAAGCTAACTGCCCTTGCAAGCCATTTTAAGCCAAGCCAATTATCCCTTGTGAGACTCAAACCTTGCACCTTGTGCTTGCCAGGCAAACACCATAAACATTAGGCCACCCTCCCAACCATGTGGGGATGAAAGCAGGAACATTCCCAGAGGGATGAGAGATGGGAATGAAGCAAGGTCTTAAAGGTAGAGTGGTTATGGGTGGTACGAATAAGTGGTGGCAGGGAGTTCCAAAGGTATGCTAGAGAGAAAGATAGGAGATGTTTGCCTGGTGGGTGAGCAGGCTTGTGCAGTTCAAGCAGATTCTGGCTATTGGATCTTAGAAGTCTATCGATCAGATGCATTTTGAGAGAGGAGACAAGGGAGGGGCAGACAGAGGGATTGAAGATGAGTTTGAGTATGAATTAGTTGAATATAGGTAAGATAGTTGGGCAGTTCTAGCCAGTTTATTTTGTGAAGGGCAGTGGTGGGAGGAGGATTTATAGCTGGTAGTGAACTTAGAAATTTTGTTGTAACAGAAAGATAGATTTCTCTTTAGAGAAGATTGAAGGTTAGTAAGAAGAGGGGCACCATATAAGAGGGAAGGAATCAGGTAGGCAGTAGAGAAAACAAACTTAGTAGTGGGAGTGAGATAGCGGTTGTGGGAATAAAGCATACCAAGTTTCTGGTGGGTTTTCTTTATATTAGCTTGCAGGTGGGTATCAAATTTTAACTGTTAATCAATAAGGACTCCTAGAAGCTTTGCATGGGAGACTACCTCGAGAGAGTTATTGTTTTGGCTAGTAATGGAGAATGAGTTCATGTCTATAGTGATATTTTTTGAGGGAGTAAATATCATGATTTTAGTTTTTGATGCGTTGAGTGCTAGGTGGTTATCCAACATCCAGCACTTGGTAGAAGAGAAGACATCTTGAGTTAATTTTAAGAGCATGGAGGTGGAAGTGGCAGAGCAGATGATGTAGAGTCATCTGCGTATTGGACAAGTTTAGCATTGGGAATGGCTCTGGTGGAAGTCATTTATGAAAATGTTGAACAGTAAGGGACCTAATATGGAACCCTGAAGCATACCTGTAGGAGTATTAAGAAAGGAGGAGGTGGCTTTTTTCCATTTGACGGCATGTTGCCTATCGGAGAGGTAACTAGAGAACCAGCTGATAGAAGAGATGGATAGACTGAGATTAGAGAGTTTGGACAGGAGTGGATTATGGGAGATAATATCATAGGTTTTGGATAAATCCAGAAGGAGGGTAGCCACTAGGCAGTTGGAGTCATGAGGTTTATTGACAGTTTCAAGGAAGGAAAGGAGAGCAGTGGTGCTACTGTGACCAGCTCTAAATCTGTGTTGTGTGGGGGTAAGCAGGAGGTTGTCTATGAGGTAGGGTAAAAGTTGTAGGTGAATACATTTTTCTGGAACTTTTGAGATAGGGGATAAGATGGTGATTGTTTGGAAATTAGGAATGTCATTTTTGTTGCCCCCTTTGTGAAGGGGAATGGTAAAGGCCTTTTTCCAGAGTAGGGGTATGTAGCCTTCTTGGATTGACCAATTTATTAGAATTAGGCGATGGCATCGACAGCTATTTTTAGGAAGTAGGAAGGAAGGTCATCAGGGGCTTTGAACCCGATTTCAATTTTTGAAGTAGTTTTTTATGGTGGATATAGGAATGGGTTTGATAGTGAAGGGAGGGGGTTGGGAGGTGGTAGTGTTTGGGGAGGAAGAGGTAGGGGGAGATGGAAGTAAAACTTTGTTGGGGAAGGATGTTGTTAGTTTGGCTCTAGAATCAATAAAGAAGGAGTTAAATTGGGTGGCTAAGGACAGAACGGAGGCATTCGCATCAGGGCAGGGGGTTTTCCTCTTTTGCCTGGATTAAGGAGGGAGGTGATAGCATTCCAAAATGTTTTAGGGTTTGTCTTGTGGTTATTTTGAAGTATGGAGAAGTAGGATTTACGGCCTCATACAATAAGTTTTTTAACTTTGTTGTGAAGTAGCTTATATTCGTTCAGGGTGGTGGGAATTTTATATTTGTAGTAGTGTTTCCAGGCTTTGTCATGGAGACGCATAACAGTTACAGTTTCTTTGGTTAACCATGGGACAGTATTACTTTTAACTGTTTTGGTTCTGGAGGGAGCAAAGCTATTTAACAGGTCTGTGAATGTAGTATTGAAAGAGGCAACAGCATTATCTATGGAGAGTGTTTTTAAAGAGGTCCAGTTTGTGTGTTTTAGAGAGTTAGAGAAGGTTTCAGGGTTGAAGTTTATTAGAGAGCGGGTAGAGATGTAAGTGTGAGACAGTTGTATGGAGGAGGGAAGGTGACGAGCAGAAGAGGGAAGATGATCACTAACAGAGTCAGGAAGGGTAATACTATCGGAGATGTAAAGGGGATGAGAAACTAGAATCCAGTCAAGTGTACTACCAGAGGAGTTGTGCTTGGATGGCCTGGCAGGAGAGTTGATTAGCTGAGTGAATTTGTATAGATTTAGGTTTTGGAGGGTTGTAGGAGATTGAATGCTGGTCCACTTAATATTAACGTCACCAAGGATTATGGTTTCATTGTTAATGTTGGAGGAGAACCAGGAGAGGATATCCTCGAGAATGGGGATATTGTCTCCTGGAGGTATATAAAGAGTGGCTATACATACATGTTTGTGTCTGTTTATGTGTAGGAGGGCCAGAGTTAGTTCGGCATTGGTGAATTGGGGTATGGGTTTAGTATAGAGGGTAAATGAAAGGGAGGAGGAATAGAGAAGAGCTACTCCACCACCTTTCTTACGGGTCCTGCCTTTTCTAATGATATTATAGTTGGGAGGATGATTTTGGGGTCTTTAATGTGGGGGTTAAGCCATGTTTCAGAGATGAACAGGATATCTGGGTGGTTATGGAGCAGCCAGGCATGGAAGTTAGGAACCTTGTTACATAAACTCTGTGCATTCAATGTAGCAAAAAGAAGTGATTTGCAGGTTGAGGGGGGAGTAAGTAGGGATGGGTTTGACTGCTGAGAGGGAGAGGGGCCAGGGTTAGGATGAATGTCACCGTAGCGAAGGATGGAAATAAGTTGATGGATGTGGGAAAAGAGGAATTTAGAGTGCTTAGTATCAGGTTTGAGAGTCAGATATTGTGCTATAGTGAGGTTGTTTGGGATTGCAGTAGAGTAGCTGTGGACAGAAATAAGTTTATAAGGGAAAAGGAAGCAGTTATTGAAGAACTAGAGGTTGGGGGATATGAAGGTTGTGGAGTGTTTGTCATATATGGGGTATGGAAAGGTTGTATGAAAAGGGTATATGGTTTATTTAGAGAGAAAGTCAGGGAAGATAATTAGATATCAGTAAGGAAGTAAGTGAAGAAGAGAGAATAAGAAGGTATAAGGAATAAAAGGTAATTGTTCACATTTAGAGATATAGTTTATCTTGGTTTTGAGCAAGAACAGAGCCAGATTTTAGCTACAAAAGTCTTTCAGAGTGGTTTTCAAAGATGGTAGGGATGGTATTGACTTGCTGGATACAGGTAACGAATTCCAGGCCTTAGCAACCTTGCACAAGTATAGACAATGCCCGAGCAGATTTGCTAGGTTTGTAGAGAGACAGGAGTTTTGGTCACTGCAACACAATGAACAACTGGGAACATAGTTGTGTAGAATGTTTTTTAGTGCTGAGCAGGCAGATGGATGCTGGGTAATTTTACAGTTGGTAAGAAGCTGTGTACATGTTAGTTGATGAGGCAGTTCTAACCAGTTTAGGTTTTTAGTGCTCCTCACTGGTGGGATTTTACAGTATAATTTATATATTGACAGAAAGCACGTTATTGGTATATGGTTCTTAGGAAGGCTTGCAGATTCACTCTTAAGGAGGAGCATTGTTTGTCCTCTTGTTAACTAGTTACTATCTGTTCTGGGTGTACATATAGGTAATTCTTACCCAGGGCTAAATCTGTGTGTAGAGATGTTAACAGCTTTAGTTAAATGTTAGGTACTGCATCTGGGTCTGCAGCTTTCCAGTTAGGAGCTTTCTTTGCTTAATTTTCTTTCAGTTTCTCTGTCTGTTACTTAATCCCTTTTCATATTCTCTATGTTAAAGCTCTTTACTGATATTTTTAATTCTTCTATCCATTCATCAGCTTTATTATTTTCAACGGGTTCTTCATAAATATCCCTCCAAAATGCACCTATTTCTTTTTGTTGGTGGTGTTTCTATTATTTTTTTTTTTGTTTACTTTGTTTCACAATTCTCTTTAAACCTTTTTTGGTCATCAATTAATTGCTTTTTTGTGCTTTACTTTATAGGTATCTGCATACCTTCTATATTTTTTCTGCTTGTGTTGATATTTCAGTTTATTATTGGAACTATTGCATGTTAAATTCTGGTCTGTTTTGATACTGTGTAACATATCTGTTTGCTAAGGATTTTTGATGATCTGTTCCCTTTTCTTTATTCTTTTAACAGTGATATGTCTTGGTTTAGTTGCTCTATAGTTCCTTTATTCGTTGCTTCCATAGTGCCATTCCACTTGTTTCCTTACTTTCCTTGTTACTCTACATTTCTGTATTTAGCTCTGTAGTAGTATAGCCTATTTATTTCTGTTATATCATATGAAGTTCACTTAATAGTCTTAATTAGTGTGTTCATTTCTTTTGCCATTTTGTCTAACATTTTGGGTCTTATTTACTTTATGTAAACTGTTTCCTGCATCTATCTTGATATGTCTATCCATCAAGCAGGTATTACCTTAGATCACTTCTTTTTGACTGAAAGCATCATCTTTGATCTCTTTTTCCTGTGAGTCTCCTACAGAAGATTCCATAACATCACCCTGTGACATATTCTCTACAGAAGCACCCTGCTTCATCTGTTGTTCCTCCATAGGGCGACCAATTGGTCCTTCACTTTTCCTGTGCCAGATTTTCCACTGCTTTCTCCTCTTTTTCTTGCTATTCAGCTTCATGGTCTTCCACATGAGTCTCCCACAAGAGGCTTCAGGACATCGAGCTACAGTATATCCTTTTCAGATGGGCCTCGCTCCCCTTACAGCTCCTATATCTGTGGATGCACTAGTCCATCATGTTGCAACATTGCCTGTGCTGGAGCTTCCACACTAAACCCTTCATTTCACAGGTACGTGTAACGCCATATGAATTGCAGGAGTTATTACTGGTCACACTGCTGTAGCTGCAAAGAGCAATTCTGGCTAACATCAAAGACTGAAACAATACTAATTTCATGAACTTTAATCATACTTTGACTTAGGAATGGGGTCCATTCCCATCATGATATTAGAAACCGAAAAGACTTGAAGAAATAAAAAAGTGAAGACATATGAATATATGTCCATATATATCCATACATATGACATATACAGCCAAATGTACAGGATATGAAATCGAAGTAAAGGCCAGAGAGATTAAAACAAAGTTAAAAAAGCTCCTAATTAGAAAACACCAGGCCCAGATGCAGTACCTAACTTCTGGCTAAATGTATTAACATCTTTATATGAAGATTTAGCCATGAGTAAGAACTATTTGTATGTGAACACTGACCATACACCAATCCAGTTAACAAAAGGAAAAACAATGCTCCTACTTAATAGTGAGCCTGCAAACTATCCTAAAAACTATAGAGCAATAACTTGTCTTCTGACAACCTATACACTATACACTGGAATTGATGCTGACAGAGCTTATAGTCATTTAGAAGAAAACTCAATCATGGCAATAAAACAAAAGAGTAATAAAAGAAAGTTATATGGTACAAAGGATCATTTGTTGTTAAATAAAGACATAATGGAGAACTGTAAAAAGGGGAAGAAGTAAGTAAGGCATGGCTAGATTACAAAAAAAATATCTGACAGTATCCCACATTCACGGATAAAAAGAGTGCTTAAAAATGTACATGATATATCCTACACTGATCAATTACATTACAGCAACTATAAAACAATGCAAACCACTTTGCAGTTAAGCCATGATAAAGGACAAATTGTTATTCCAGGGATAAAAATTCAAAGGAGTATTCCAGGTTGATTCTCGGTCACCGCTGCTCTTTTGTCTTGCCTTTAACCCATTTGTCTACTTAACAGATTAGGCTATGGCTACACTTTGGCTCCCAGAAAACAACAAAGTGTAAAAACTTATCTTCTTTTTGTAGATGATTTAAATCTATATAGTTCATCAGATGAGGAACTGAAAGCACAACTGCAAGTGGTCAAAACTTTTTCAGATGATATAAGAAATTCATTTGGTCTTGATAAACGTGCAAAAGCAACCTTTAAAGCAGGAAAGCTGCAGCACCAAAAAAAACATCAGTTTGGGACAGGAATGTGATATAAAAGAACTTGAGCAAGAGTGAATACATAACTATTTAGGAACTGATGAAGGTTCAACAATAAAACATGAACAAATGTGAATAAATCTTAGTAAGGAATATTTTAGAAGACATAAATTAATAAATTAACATTGAAAACAGGGTTGACATCTAGGAATGAAGTCCAAGCTATAAAACAGTTTGCTCTTCCTGCCCTTGCAGTTTTGAGGTGATCGACTAACCCCAAAAGGAGTTGTATAGGTTGGACAGGAAAACAAGAAGGATGCTTCATGCTCATAAAATGATTTAAAATAATCATTGCATACCGAGACTATATATTTTCTGTTGTGAAGGAGGTATGAGCCTCCTCAAAATTGCTTACAAATATAGAATTGCAATTGTAGGACTGCATACATATCTGCTGACCTCACACAACCCAAATGTAGTGAAAGTTTTGAAACATGAGGAGAATAAGTCTAAGATGAGCTCCTTGTTAAGTTTAGCAGAAGCATATCAGCATCAAGTGGGAATGGAAATCAAACCAGAAGTAGATAAAAATCAGGCAGCAACTAAATGTGGCAAAATATAAAACTGTTTCCAATTTGTTCACTGTTTACAAAAGAAAGAATATAAGGTGAAGCATCAGATGAGAAGGTTTAGAAATGTGGAAAATGAATAAATGTAGTTATAAGTATCGAAAATTCTTGGAACAACCTTATGTTGATCACGATCTAATGCAGGAATGTTTAAGGAGAGGTGAATTTAAATCAAAAGATGAAAGGTTAAATTGACGGGTCTAGACAGTGGATGGCGTACACATTGGTTTGCAAAGTCCATTGATCATGTGGGAGAAACAGACAAATGTAGGTTATGTAAAACAGAAATGAAAACATTTGCACATCTTGTTGCCGGTTGTGATACACTAATGGCAGAAGGAATGTATACAGAAAGGCATAATAATGTGGCAAGACTGTTGCATTCGGGATTGTGCAAACATAGCACTGAAGTAGCTGAAAAACAGTGGAAACATGAGCCACAAAGCATTATAGAAAATGATGAAGATTATATCACATGGGATCACCCATTACCAACAGTTCTAAAAGTAGATGTGAGAAAACCAAATATAGTAGTCCATGAAAAGAAGACAAAGGTATGATATTTCATTGAAATTACCACACCCAGTAACTGTAGTGTCTTACATACACATCTGGCCTTGGGCATAGGCCAACTAGGCGGCCGCCTAGGGCGCCACTCTAGCAGGGGCACTTTCTCAGCATTTATTTGGGATAGGTAGACCAAGATGGGGGCACCAGGTGGTATGGTGGGGGTGCCGTGGAGTCCTTTTGCTAGGGCACCAGTTGACCTAAGGCCGCTTCTGCTTACATACAAAGATAAAAAGTCATAAAATACCAGGATTTACAGGCAGAAACAATGGCAATGTGGAAAAAGGAAACCCAGACAGTTACAACTATAGTAGGAACATTTGATCTTATAAAAAAAGAATATACAATTGTACTTGCATATGTTACCATTATATGTAACTCCATACAAACTGCAGACAGAGTCATTACTGAACATATTGCGAGTGCTCTGAGAGCACTTCTGGCTAACATCAAAGATTGAAACAATACTAATTTCATGAATTTTAATCATACTTTGACTTAAGAATGGGGTCCATTCCCATCATGATATTAGAAACCCATGACTTGGAGAAATTAAAAAAAGACAACTTAATGGCTAAGCAGCTCCAGTGGTATGTCAGACCTGCCACCCTGAGAGTATTACTAGGCCTGACATATAGGTGGAGCTGCTATGCTGGACAACATTGTCCTGACTCACCTGCTAGTCTGAGTCCTTTGGTAAGCTTTAGCTATGCTGAGAACACATACTGAGATTCAGTGGCATCAGATATTGTAGAATCGTATTACCTGGCCTACTTCTGTTATAGAGAGACTCTTTTTAATGCGAATCCTACAGGTATTGAACTACGCACTGTTTGCACCAATTATCAGATCATCAAAAAGTGCCATTAAATGACCCAAGTTCATAAAGTAATTGGCAGAAGCTCAACATACAGTTTATAAATACCCATTTTTTAAAAAGTTAATCAATATAGCTCTATTCACATAACTAAAGGGAAAAAACACATATTTTAGAATCAGCAATCCCACTTTTCATTATGAGAGCATAACTGCAACAAAAAGTAGTGGTAAGGAAACCTCTACATATGACCTTTAACGGTGGTCTGTTTTTTTGTGTGTGTGTGTGTGTGTGTGTGTGTGTGTGTGTGTGTGTGTGTGTGTGTGTGTGTGTGTGTGTGTGTGTGTGGTTATACACATGGAACAAGAATCATCAAATTGCTAGGCCAGTCTTGTGAATTGGGAAGGTGCCTTGTTCCACTGGTTTCCTTGTGTGGTGCACAGTGCAATACTCCACAAGAATATACAGAGAAAGGAACTGCTGTTTAATTAAGTAGTAAATATTGTTCTCCAACTATAATTCATTTCAGTGGGTTTTCTGAATAAGCACATAAGCAAAAATATTGCTGTACAATCTCATATTCAAAACAAAACCAAAAAAAAAAAAGAAAAGAAAATGAGAGCTCAGTGTTTTAGCCATCGACTTTGAAGAGTGCTATTTAATATTTACTTTGTGTACCTTTAATCGAAACCACAGAATGACAGCTTCTTCAAGTGGTATCATGGTATCATGAATCTGAAAGCTGTCTTTCATAACATATCAGACTTCTTTATATTGGAAAATATATTTAGAACCATTTTTTAATATTATTTTTCAATATTACCTAAAGTAATACATAAAATTTCCTTAGTTTTGAGATCTTGAATAAAAAACATATTCAATTTTAACAAGTCATTACATTTATTCACCAGTTGAACACTGGAAGTAAACTGTATCTGCTTCCTGTTTCCCAGTCTTCTTTACTTCCCCTTTTGCTTTACTTTGTTCTCTTTCCTCTTCTAAGCTTGCTACATTTCTGTATGTCCCTTATTCTGTGCATTACCGCATTTCTCTGTGTATAAAACATTTTGTGTTTTTTTTTCCTACAATGCCATTAATGGATGTAACTTTCTTTTCCTGTTTACAGTCCTGCTTCATTCCCTTTTTTAATTTATCATTCTCTTGGTCATATCTGTCTCAATGTAAAAATAATTCTGTCCCTCATCTCGCTTTGTGTGTTGCTTTCAGCATCTTTATTTAAAAGTTTGCTAATCATTTGGGTTGTGTTCTGACCCATATAAATCAGAAGCTCTGATAGCATTGCATTCTTTTATTTACTATTCATGCCTTGTCTTGAACCGTTAGTATTAGGAATAATCCAGAGAACAGTGGGAAAAGTAACCTTAACCTCTCCAGCTCCATTTGAAGTGATCATCTAAAAAGCAAACATGATTAGAAACAGTCCATCTTTTAGGTCTCCGGGAATCAGGTTCACAGTTGTAAACTCACAGACTTTTGTGATATTTTCATGTTGCAAACCAAATAAAGCCCTTTGAACCTTAATAATTCTGATTGATGGAGCAGTGTCTTAAGAAATGGATGAGTGCTATTTTATGTTATGACAGCACCTGTCTCATGCTGAACCCTGACGACCTCAGTGACTTTTTTAATTTGAAGCTTTCACAAAAGCAAAAGATTTGTCACAGTCAAGTGGCATGCCTTAAAACAATTTTGCAGTTTAGAATACATTTCTTCTTATTAAATAAGAATATCTTATTTTCTATGGTTTCATTAGAGTATTTGCTGTCTTATGAGCATTTATGTCTTTCAGCTGTGAGGGAGTCAGAAATTTCTGTATGCTGTGACAATCTTGCATCTTTTACTAGAAATCTGGGAAACACAATACCTCCTTCATTAACTACCATAAAAGCACTCCAAGCTACAAGATGCCATCTATGTTGTTACACATTCAATAACATACACAAGTTATAACAGAAATAACAATTTATACACACAGAACAGCAAGACTCCAGAAACTACATTCAGAAATGGCAGCTGTCACACAGCATTCCTGTTGTCCAACGTAGCATGAAAAGAATGAATCATACCTGCCCTCTCATCCTTCTAATTAGCCATGAAGGAATCACACCTGTCCTCCCATGCTTCTAATTAGCCATGAAGGAATCACACCTGTCCTCCCATGCTTCTAATTAGCCATGGTCACTCATAGCAGTAACATCCATAAGATAATTAGACTTTCGTAAACACAGTTTAGAATGATCCTAGTTCAGACTGTTTGAATCAATGGACATTACAAAATAAACCAGTATTATTAACTGTACTAGTTTTCCAAATAACTTTGAAGATACCAATGCATTTCATTTGTTTGTTTGTTTGTTTACTTGCTAACTAGGATTGTGGACTGATCCACAAGAACCTATTTCTTACACAACATGGGAGCACAAAATGTGCAGCCAAAGCAGAAACACAGAGTAAAATAAATAAAGGGTTATATAGTTGTGTAGAAATTATCAGAATTCAAATGCAAATAGCAGGTGTTAGCAATTGAAAAGGCACACATAAAAACATAGAAGGTTTTACAGGAAGTACATTAAATATAATGCTATAGAAACATTAAATTGATTTATCCTAGTACCTCATCCTTAAAAATCTCTACAAACTGGAAAGGGTAGAGCGACTTATAGAGATAGAGAAGAAAACAGGGAAAAGGCCAAAACAGATTTACAGGGGAGTGGGACAAGCTGCAGTAGCAGCTTGCTTCCAATATAAGGTGGGTGATTATTGGGATTCTGAAAGTGGATAATGATCTGGAATTTGCAATTTTTTGCAGGACAGCATCCACAGAACTAGGGTCCTAAGTTAGAGAAGGCATGATCAGAACTGAATAAGTTGGTGAGAGGCCTATTCAGAACTAGAGCATGATCCTGAATTTTGAGGAATAAGTTTGAAACAAGTTGAGAGCTGGATTGGAGGATGATTTTTTTTGAATGATTAAAAGTAGATGGTTGGTTCTTTATGTTATGAGTAATCGGTTTACATATGATAGGGAGATGCAGTGGTGCTCATCCTTGGATGATACAAGGAGGAAATTATAGATTTTATTGGAAAATATTTGAAGAGTGTGGAGGGTTTTGTTAGAGGAGTAGGAAGCAAGTGGAGGCTGTATACAAGTTTAAGGGACAGGATACCTTAGCGAGCAAGGAAATGGAAAATGTTTCTTCAATTAAGGACTATTAAGTTAAATTTATGAAATTAACATGCATGGACATGGGTGGACGCAAAGAAAATTGGGATTAGGTACAGGCCAAGATATATGAAGGAAGGGATAAGTTATATGGATATACTCAAGCCTTGCAGAGGTTCCAAAGAATAGGCCTTGGTTTTGTCCCAGTTGAGAGTTAGTTGTCTTCATCAAGCTAAGTGAAGAAATTTAACAGATCTTTGAGAATGCTGTCTAAGGATAAAATTGAGTGAGTGAGAGCAAAGCCATTAGCATACATTATATTTGCAAGGTGAGGGTCAAAGGGTAGGGAGTTGACAAAAAAGAAAGAACAGAAGTGGAACCACGATGGAGCCTTATGGAACTTCAGAGTAAAGAACAATGGACAATAGGAAGTACAGCTGCCTCTTACTGAAAAGCACTTGTTTGATAAATATCCACCTATCCAATTCTATTATAATAGAAGAAGCAGAGGAGGATGACTGAAGTCAAATGTTTAGGCCTTGGCATTAAGAAGTGAGTTTATAAGAAAGAAGATAGTTCATGAGCTTTTCCTAGCTGCAAGCCTATGCTAACTTAATAGAGTTTGAAGGAAATCTGTGGAGTACGAAGACAGACTTTTCAAGAAAGGAGGATCAAATGAAGGTTTGAGGTATGAGACTGGGAGTATGACTTACTGAGAAGAAGATGATTGCTTCCTTCAAATATCTGAAAAGGATCTGTGTCTAAATAATCAGCTGAAGAGATACAGAATTGGATGAGACATATAATATTGTCCGAAACTGGTGAACTAGTAGTACAGGCTTTTGAACTCTTCTGGCTGTGACCAGGAAACTCATTAAGTAATTTACGTATTTGTTTAATTAAGACTCAAACTTTCTCAAAAAGTCATGTCACAAGTCCAAAAATGAAAAAAAAAAACAAAATGACAAAATGGCAATAAAATATGAACACTTTTTAATAAAATAAAAAAAAAATGGTAATCGCTTTCATTCACATAGAACTTCTTCAGACCTGGTCTATTAAAAAGTGTTCATATTTTATTGCCGTTTTGTCGTTTTGTTTTTTTATTTATGTATTTGTTTATAGGAAGTGTTCTTTAAGTGGAAAAGGGGAGGTGCAAGGATCAAGACTGTGGGAGAGGATTAATTTAGAGTATGTGGAGAATGTGGTGGGGGGAGATGAGAAGGTGGATTTGAGTTATTATTTATTTTTACTTATTTATTTACATTTGATAACCAGGTAGTGTCCAACTGGGCCAGAAGCCCATTTTCAGTGGCGACCCAGGGAAAAAAGCTCCAAGGAAGATTACATAATTATACATTTCAATATATGACAATTACAATAGGAGTTCAAACGCAAGTTCCTTGGCATTATATCTAAAAGCATATAACAATAGTAGTACAATAAGCTTATACTATTCATACAGACAAAACAAAACAAAACAAAAAAAAAATATATATATATATATATATATATATATATATATATATTTTTTTTTTTTCAGGATAAAAATATCACAAACTGACGCTAAGAAGGCTCAAGTGCCAAGAATATTGACAATGGGTGGTGGAGAGAAGGAAGTTAGACACAGAGGAACTAAATCAACAAAAGAATACAAGAAATTCACCTAATAGACACTACAGCAACAAATAAAAGCCAAAAAGAAGAAGAGGAAAATACAAAAACCAGAAGGATTAACTAAGATTTAAAAATAAAGCTGATGACATCTGGTACTGAGGCCCTGCTGAGTCACTGAACCACTGCATTCTACCTAAATACAAAATGCCAAGGGAAGAAAACACCATGGAAACCTCTTGGCTTCACCTGAAAAAGATACAACACCTAAAAGACAGAAGACTACAAAACCACTGGATATTTCAAAAGCTCAGAATAAAAATAAAACTGATCAGCCAGCCAACCTAGAATACATAAAATATGCATTACTGCCTATACAGCAAGCAATTTAAGATCTTTCCTTACAGTTTAAAACTTTTGGAGAATCTTTCAACCAAATCATGACCCGAATGTGAAAAACAGAATCAAAAATCCTGGAAAATAAAATAAAAATAGACACTGTACAACAAAAAGCTGATTCTAATCAAAAAGAAATTCAAGACATGCAAGCTAAACTAATAGACCTTGAAGCATGCTCTAGAAGGAATAATCTAATTATCAGAAGAATGCCTGAAAGTATTTCACACAATAACCTGATAATGACCATTAAACAAATACTACAACTGTTACTGGAAGAAATGGAGACTCACAACAAATAATTATAGAAAGAGCTTACTGTGCCTTAAGAGAATCTCAAACAACAAACAAACCCAGACCTGTATACATCAAACTTTTAAATTACCAGGATGTTTCAAAGATTTTATTTACTGCAAAAAAGAAAGGTTTTGTTACCTGGAATAAAAATAAAACCCTCCTTGCACAGGACCTTCCCATCCAAATAAGACAAGCAAGGCAACAGCTCTCACCATTCTGCAAATACCTAATAGAGAAAAATATAAAATTCCAAATGAAATATCCAAACTCATTCCTTTTCCAAGTTCAGGATGGAAAATACAAGGTGGATAATCCAAAGGAGGCTAAAGCAACCTTCCAATCAGTTTTCAAAGAAATTCCTTCTCTGGAATCAAAATGAAGAAAAATTCCCAGTAAAATGAGCTCCGGATGCTTTTCTGACCGCCTGGGAGTCACTTTAGCCCAGGACCCTCCAATTTATGCTGGCTCCTGCTTTGCTAGGCCTCTAAAATGCCACGGCCAACCACGAGGTGAGTAGGGAACTTAAAATACTGCAGTAGGAACAGAAAACATGGTTTTTATTCACTGGGTGGACCAATTAAAAGGTTACCACCTCCTAGGACTCTACAATAATAGAACGTTCGGCCATGATTCCCAGCTTTTCTGAACACCATAAGGTACTTTATCAAAATCAGTTTGAATAAGTTTATACTGTAGTAATACTTGCAGAATACCTTAAATCTAACAGCCTTTTGCTGCTTGGGAAGAAGGACTGCAAAGTAATATTTGACACTAGTTTGAAAGCTTGAAAAGTAATTTACTAAATATAAACTAATGTATACATTTTTTTAACATGCTTTGCTGTACTTGAATTAGCAATACTTTAGAAATATCAGAGAAAGAGTTTTAAACTGTGTATCTCATACTGTAGGTTTAATTGTTGAGAAAACTGTCAGAAAACATAACTTTAGAAGTGTTATTTTATTTATTTATTTCTTACAGTGATAAAAGAAGCTTGCTCAGGAGGCTGCATTGCTAATTCTGATTGTGTTATAAAAGTGTAACAATCAGGGAGAGAGGTTAACTAATAACCTGTTAATAATGGATACCTTTGAAAAGATAAAAGCTGCACAAACTTTACCTGTCAGGCTGCTGGACAAGCCTTATAGTATCAAGTTTCAAATTACCAACAGAAGCACTAATTTACCTTCAATAGTCTTATGTTAATTTCATACATAGCAGCAAGTGTGTACTGTTCAAATATTAGTCTTGGATACGTGCTAACATTGGAAACAGAAGTAATCTAAACTGTTCCTAACACTTCTTCTTTCAGCTTTTTCCGGGTTAGGGGTCGCCACAGTGGATCATCTGTCCGCTCATGATTGGCAGTGGAGTTTTACTGTGTCGAGTTGCCAGCCCGGCACCCAACCTTCCACAGAAGGCACACACATGCACACACTCACACCTAGGGCCAATTTTTAGAGTGTCCAATCCACCTACTGCATGTCTTTGGGATGTGGGAGGAAACTGGAGCACCCGGAGGAAACCCACACGACCACAGGGAGGACATGCAGACTCCACACAGAAGGCACCCCAGCCAAGAATCGAACTGGAGAGCCTCTTGCTGTGAGGCATAAAAACTGTTCCTAACATTACGAGGGTTAAATATTTAATAACTAAGGTATCTCTGGGTACTAAATATGTTGATTATGTTCAATACTGTGAAACATCTGATGAACTAAAGGAAATCAGATATGGAATTATGGGAAAGAGTATGTTAGAAGTCTATTAGGTTATAGTATTGACCTAATGACATGTTAAAATTCCAAAGTATTAAAGACTGATTCCATTAACCTACTGCTTATGCTCAAAAAATATTAGATAAGTATAAAGAGGTTTAAAAAATTGTGTTGTTTATAAATGTATTAGTGGACTGTTTCTGTATAATTGTATTCACAAGTATCTTGCAGACGAAGAGAATAGGAAATAGTATTAAGAAGTGCTGTTTTTAGAACTGTTATGTTAGGCTTTCTCTACATTATTGTAAGGGGAATCATATGGAAATTACAATGGATAAATAATACTCCCTTACACATACAAGTGGAAAATACTATTTGTACACTAAAAACATCTTTCTTTCCCCTTACTATTCTTGGTCCAGAGAAGTAATTATTACGCATTGGGTTGGGACATGAATAGGCAGGTGCCATAATCAAACACACGAAAAATGAGCTTACTTGAATAACCATACATACACTATCCATAAATGTTTTATGATATCAAGGACACTACCGAGATAAATGTGGGAACTAGAATCATGGCATGTTAAATGCCTACAATTAAAAAACAAAAGAAATCTATTCTTGCATCTTGCTTTTAAAACCAAAGCCCAAATAATATTAATTCAAGAATCTCATCTTACACATGAACAATGGGTAAACAGAAAATAAAAAATGGATAAGACAAATCGCAGCTTCAGTGGAGAAAACAAATAGTGCAGGAGTTGCAATAATAATCAAGCAAGATTTCCAAGGCAACATAAAACTGATACTGACAAAGAGGGTAGTTGGTGTTATATAGTTTACACCGACCCCGCTATTCCAAAACCAGTATTAGTGCTAAACATCTATGCTCCATGTAATAACCAACAGCAGTTTATCAAGTCACTGTATGCTTTATTAACACAATTTAAAGATAACTTTATAATTATTGTGGGTGACTGGAAGTCTTATCAAAATCCAGATAAAGTTAGATCTAACCCAAATAAAATATATAACAAACAGGCCACACTAGCAATTAGGGAACTGAAACAAGACTTTAAACTATTTGATTCCTTTATATATACCAGGATAGACAATAAAACAGAAAACTTCACCCTCCAGTCACAATGTCACAAAATGTGGTTGAGGATTGATTTCTTTCTAATCTCTGAAACATTCCTTAACTTGAAAGTTACAACCCATACACATACCAGATTCTTTTCCGACCACTCAAAAATCATACTTCTCATTGACTGGAACAATGAACAACAACAATCTAACAGAGGCTACAATTGGACATTGAATTCTAATCTCTTAACTAAACAAAATGTGGTAGAAGGCATAACTACACTACTAAACTCCTTTACTTTAAACCTAGTCAATTCACAACTACCTCTATACATTGAATGAGCTTCAACAAAAGATCAAATAAGAGACTTTTTGATTAACAAAGAAATGTACTATAAAAAAATATTCTCCAAGGAAGAATCTGTGTTAAAAGAAAAAATAAAGCAGTTAGAATTGGAACTAATGCCAGGTCCTAATGGAAACACCAAAGACCTCCTAACAAAAAGAACTATGTCTAAAAGAGATAAGAAACTAATCATTTAACGAAATGAGAAACTTGGACAAATACATGGAGACTATTCAAATGGTATCCAGGGCCTTAGCGAGACTACGCTACATAAATCCACACCCATTATAACAGAATTTACCACCAGAATAAATCATATATAAATAACCAGACAATAATAAAACTCTTTGAACAACTTTATGCTCAGATTTATGGAGAACAATCTTTATCATCTTCAGAAATGGACAGGGAAGTTTTCCTTCAGATATAGTTTTCCCGAAACTAGATACTAATGAACAAAATAACCTAACAAACCCAATATCAACAAAAGAAATCATCAACACAATTAAAAATCTAAAAAAATAAAGCTCCAGGTCCGGATGGCCTCATACCAGAATTTTACAAGTGCTTTGCACCACTAGTTGCTAAAATATTACAACAGGTACTAAATTACATAATAAACAACAAAATAAATGATTTAAACCTCAATGCCTCAAAAAACATTCTTATTTTGAAAGAACAATCAGATCCTAAAGACCCTAGTAGCTACAGAACACTATCATTACTATAGACACTAAGATTCTCACTTCAATACTAGCAAATAGACTAAAGAACACTATAACCAACATCATTTCTCCTGAACAGTCAGGCTTTACTCTATTCAGACAGACTTGTGATAACACCTTAACTCTTGAAGCTATGATAACCTTTGCAAATATTAAAAAAACTCCCATATACACAATGGTGGTTGAAGCCCATAAAACATTTGATAGAGTGAATATCACTTTCTTATTTCAACTCTTACCTTATTTTGGGCTCCCTAGCAAATTTGTACAAATAATTTAGTTATTTATTTTATTTTACATTTGTTAACCAGGATAGTCCAACTGGATATATGTCTATTTTCAGGGAAGGCTCGGGGAGAAAAGCTCCAAATAGACAAAATTACATAGATAACATTTAAAAGTATACAACAAAGTATACAACAAAGAATAAAAACAAAGTGATTATGTACAATGGCTCATGGTGTTCCCTAATAGGGACACACAATTCACATGATCAAACACAATTAAAGGCAGGAGGCATTAGATAGTAGTTACCTCTACGATATTTAGAGATTATCCTTTCAATCCTTTCAATATTTAACTTAATCCGGGTTGGTACACGGGCAAAGCCAGTTAATTTTGAGATACTGCTTGAGGTTATTTTTGAATAGACCTATGGAGGATTGTAGGGTTATATAGTTTGGCAACGAATTCCATGTTTTGCCAACAAAGCTGTCAAACAGGGATTCACCAGCAGCATTATTAGCTTTGTGGGTTTGGACGAGTAGTTTGTTGACTGATCGCAGGGATCTCAAGTTGCTATAGGGCTTAATGATATTTATAAGTGAGGGGGTATCCTTTAGGGTGGTACAAAATTTTGTGCACTATTAAGAGTTGATTAAATTGAATTAGGCTGGGAAGTTCTAGCCACTCTAGTTGTTTCAGGTTCTGGCAGTGGTGGGTTCTGTAAGTGGAGCCCGTGGCAAATCTGGCAATATGGTTGTAGCTATGGGAGAGCTTACCTAGTTCAGATTTGTTGAGGTTTAAGAGTACTGGCGAGGCATATAGAAGAGTAAAGAGTAGGTGTGACCAAATGATTGCAGTCCTAGACAGTGGAGTTAAAAATGTTTTGTTTCTATACAGTGATCCAAACTTTTTATTGATGGTCTGTATGGTTTTGTTGATCTGTAGGTCAAATTTAAGATTATTGTCTATGATAACCCCTAGGAGCTTAGTGTGTTGATCTGGGGAGATAGTGGTACCATTGTTAGACGTGACAGAGAACGAGAGTGTGGCAGATCTGTTAGTGGGGGTAAAGAGTAGAAGTTTAGTTTTATTGGGGTTCAGCAGTAGGCATTGTTTGGCGAGTCAGTTCTCAATAGTGTTGAATGTATTTTGGGTTAGGGTTAGCAATTCGGATGGGGAGGTGGCTGATCAGAGTGGAATCATCTGCATACTGAATGCAGGTAGCTTCAGAGATAGCAGTATGAAGATTGTTGATAAAAATAGAGAAGAGTAGTGGACCTAGTATGGAACCTTGAGGGACACCAAGTGTGAGAGGTAGCTGGCTGGAGAGTTTGCCCTGCCATAATACTGCCTGTTGTCTACCAGTCAGGTAGGAATGGAACCACTGGATTGCGTGCTTATTGAGGAAAATAGACTTGAGAGAGATAATGAGACGTTCATGACTGACCATGTTGAAGGCTTTTGATAGGTCAAGAAAGAGGGTGAATGACAGCCTATTCCTATATTGGTTTATGGTGTTTGTAAAGGAAAGGAGGGACGAGGTGGTGCTATGGTTTGGCATGAAGCCAGGCTGGGAGTTAGAGAGTAAGTTATTCTGTATAAGGTACTGCATTAGTTGCTTGTGTACACATTTCTCCATTATTTGTGCTAGTGGGGAAAAATGGTAATGGGTCTATAGTTGGATATGTCTGTAGAACTTCCACCTTTGTGGAGTGGGATGACGTGGGATATTTTCCAGAGGGAGGGGATAGCACTTTCATATAAGGTTCTGTTGATTAGGATAGATATGGGATATGCAATGGCATCTGCCGCTATTTGTAGGTACTCTGCAGAGAGGAGGTCAACAGCGAGGGTGGTAGGTTTTAGTTTTTTTTATAAGTGTTTTGATAAAACTAGTGGATACTGGTTGGAAGTTAAACTGGGGGTGACTGGTGGGTTGGTTAGGGGTGTGGTTTAGGTTTGGGGGGTTATTTCATTTGCTAGGTATTGTTTCAGTGAAAAAGTTATTATAAGCGGCAGCTATGGTCTCAGGGGAGCTATGGGTGTGGGCAGCTGGGGTTGGGGTGGTAGAATGACCTGGATGTAGAAGATGATTTAGGCCTGCCCAGAACATTTGAGGGTGATTTTGGTGTTTTTGTAAGAGATTTTGGTAAAAGCTTTTATTGTCTAGTAAAATAGAGTTTTTTGAATCGTTCCTGAGTTGACGATATTTTAAATGGTCAAGTGGGGCTTTAGTTGATCTCCAGCAGGCCCAGGCTTTGTTTCTAGTTTTGATTTTAGATTTGGTATCCTTTGTGAGCCATGGTGCTGTATTTGATCTAGATTTTATCACATCTGCTGGAGCATGGGAATCAAGGATACTTAGGAATTTAGTGTTGAAATAAGCTATAGCCTCTTCTAGTGGTAGATTTTTTTAGTTTTGACCAGTCAACTGCTTTTAGTTCATTTAGGAAAATAGGAATGTAAAAGTTTTTCATATTTCTAAGTGCTTTATATTTGGTCTGGTGGGGGTTTCCTGCCTTATGTTTTATGATATAGGTTAGTAGACGGTCACTAAGGTCGTCAGAGGGAGTGCCAGCTGTGTATTGCTGGGGTTGGTTATTAACTAGGATCCAGTTTACAATGCTTTCCCTCTTGGTCGGTTTCTTTATCCTGGTGGGAGAGATTATGGTCTGTTTAAACCCAGATAAGTTTATTGGGGTTAGGGGGGGTTCAGAGAAGCAGGGGTGCCAGTTGGTGTTGAAGTCACCTAGAACTATTGTTTCTTGGGTATAGGTAGTGGATAACCAGTGAAGGATATCCTTCAGAGTATTTAAGTTGTTGCTTGGTGGACTATATGTACAGACAATGTTCAAGCATTTGTTATGATTGATCTGTAGTTTGGTTATGAGGAGTTCTGCATTACTGAATTGGGGTGGTTGAATAGCTTCTCTATTAACAGAGTATTTTTGTATAGGACTGCTATCCCACCTCCTTTCTTTGTAGTGCGATCTAACCAGTGAATATTGTATCCTGGAGGTAATATCTCAATCTTGGTAGTATTAGGTTTTAGCCAGGTTTCCGTAAGGCACATAATGTCCGGGGAGTGGGTTGCTAGGAGGGCATGTAGGTTGGGAATCTTATTGTTAATACTTCTAATATTCAGGTGAAATGCTAGGAGGGAACTAGTGGGAGTAGAAGGGGTAGCTTGACTGTGGGGGTTGTGGTAGGGGAGTGAGGGTTATTGGGTGTGGGTGGGCCAGGGTGGGTGGGCCGGGGTTGGGATGAATATCTCCATGTATTATAAGGTTTTACTGACAGGATACTCTTTGCTTTAAAATACTATATGAAAACCCATATACTAACCTATAGATTAACAGAACTTTATCAAACAGAATAAAGATTAAAAACGGGACAAGACAAGAATGCCCTTTATCCCCCTTCTTATTCAATCTATACCTCAAACCACTGTTCCTGTACATTAAATATAAAGTATATCATAACCCCCCCATCTCTCTGCTTCAACTCTAAAATAATTTACACAGCTTTCGCTGACTATTTACACATTTACTTCACCACTCCCAGCACTGACATACCCAATACCCAAATTACTAAAAGCAATTGACTATTTCTCAAGTATATCTAATTATAAACTTAACTTAATAAAACCCAATATTTTCCCCTTAAATCCTCCCAAACTATTATCGTTAATCCCAATGTTAGACGCAATTAAAAAAAAAGACTCAACCAGATATCTCGGGATTATGTTTTTCCAAAACAAAAAAGATTTTTATCAAAATAATAATACTGAATAAATGGAATATGATAATGCTAGACTGCAACAGATGAAACAATCTCAAAATACCATTCCTATCCAAGGTCTCGATAATCAAAATTAATATTCTTGCCAGAGTTATTTATACATTTATAACCACACAAGTGGTAATACATAACAAATTCTTCAAACAAATACACACGTTTCTAGCTAAGTTAATTTTGGGAGCCTAAAAAAATCAAGAATATCATACCAAAAACTATCTCTACCAAAACTAAAAGGGGGTTTAAATTTACCAGATTTTAAACTATACTATACTATACTATACCATTATCAATAGTAGCAGAATACTAAAGATAGCAGAATTTACCCCTTCAACCAACAAATGGTCTCCTATTTGGCTGAAAATATATCACAGCTATATCAAATCTCTAGAAATTAATCCTAGAGCTCTTGCTTTTCTAACCAAAAAAAGATATAACAGCTTATAAGATCATTGACCCTATAAAACACTTCATTATCGTACTTCAAAAGTTGTTCATTCCCTTGATCTTGGGCCAGCAATGGACATATTCTAACCAATCCATAATAACCCAAACGTAAAAATTAACAACTCAATGATAAATCTCAACAACTACCCTTTATTAAAAGACTTGAGAATTCGAGATCTCTACCCTTACCACAACTATACAATTACAGACCTGAGGTCTCAACTTAATTTATCAAAATCGTACACAATTATCTTGAGACAAATTGGAGAAGTATGTTCCAAACACCTTCAAAACACCAAATTAAACAAGATGGATATAAACAATTGTGAAGCTCTATGGAACACAATGTTATTCCGGGAAAAAAATTATATCCAACACGTACAGATTAATAGCCAAGATCAAATTCCAAGATAATATACTTACTTCTAACTATTGGTTTAAAAGTAACTCATCAATAACTGAGCAACAATTAAATCAAGCTTTGACGTTAACACATAAAGCATTACCATTGAAAAAGTTAACTTACACACTACCCATCATCAACAACAATGCAACTCATGATCAACAACAATGCATATATGACTCCCTCAGTACTGCACAAATTTAACTCTTTTAATTCACCAAACTGTCCATATTGTAGGTAACAGGAAGCAGATCTAACTCATATGTTTTGGAGCTGCAAATGTGTGTTTAAACTATAGAACTCATTAAAACAAATCCAAATACAAAAACAAGGCTATGAAAAAGCAGCTCTTACATGGGAAGACACACTATTTCACATTCCCCCCCAGGAATATCCCATAATCAAGCAACTATACATATCACATTATTCCTATTAATGAAACTATACATAGCATCCAAATAGGGGGACAGAATGAATATCAAATGGGCCGAATTCAAAAAGATGGCAATCAAACACATGCTAGCTCATAAATGGGTAATTGATGCAAAAAATAACAGTGTTAAGAAACTAAAAATATGGAAACAGATATTTAACATACTGCTAGCTTAATCCACCCACATCATCGTAAAGACACAGACATTTATGCACAAAGATATACCTTCAACATATTTAGATATGTAATGACAAGAATTCTCCATAACAGGGTAAGCTTGATAAATGGATGCAATAAAATAATTGATGGCATTTTGTACAGCTGTAAATACTGATGTTTTATGTTGATGTATAGATACTGTTCACCATTAATTCTGTACCCAGTGTATTAGTACTTTGTTGTTGTTGTTCGGTCTTTGTTTGTTCTGTACATTGAAAGATTCAAAATAAAAAATTAAAAAAAAAAGAATAATTTAGAACTATGTTTTTTTCTCTTGATGAAGGGTTGTGAGATCATAAAGGTGTGAAACAGTATTGAAGATTAAGGTGAAAGGTAAACAGTATTTTGGTATGGTTTTCTACTAAGTCATTTAGGCCTGCATTCATCAGTTGTAGAGGAGGTGTTAAGAAAGGAGTAGAATGAATATCTTAGTAAAGAAGCAGGCATCCACCAGTTATCTTAAGATGAGCGTGTTTCAATCTGGGTTCAGGCACCTAGGCAGAGAAACATTTACCTGTGGTACATTTGGTTGGGGACACAGCTGAAATGACATTCAGCTGCAGAGAAATATGTCTGTTGAGAATCCACTGTGAGCAAAGTGAAGCACACACTAACATGCCCACAACTTTAATAACTAAGTGCGTGGGGGAAGAATAATTAATGAGTCTTGTGGTCAGTGTACAGTACATGCTTATGTAAGTACAGTATGTAGTCGTGTCCTACATAAGAAACATAAATTCCACAAAAGGGAACACCACTCAAAGGACAGAATAAATTCTTTAATTGACACACTTCTGGTACCTCGGTCTTTCGCCTTCTAATGGAACATTTTCAAACACAATTCTGTCCCTATAAATACCCCCAGTCCTAATTAATTAATTCACTAATTAACAAATTAACTGTTTCATTGACAAGTACTCACAGACTTTTGAGCTATTGCACTTTTCCATGTAACCAAAATAACATTAAACATTTAGTTAATAATAATTATAACAATTTTAAATGCATATTTAAACATCTTTAAAAACATTATTAATATATGATTAAATACATTTTAAATACACATTAAATACATTATTTAAACACGTTTTAAATGCATTTTTAATGTACATTTTTAAAGTGCATTTTCAATTACATACTTGCTTTCTTGTTTCAAATAGTCAAATGATTCTCTAAATTCATTCCATTAGGAAACAAGGTATGAAAATTAATAATCAACCTGCTCTCTAGTTTATTTAATGCTTTCTTAAAATTTCCCCTGTTACCAATGGGTCGTGTTAAGACACTGGAAAACAAACTGCTATCTGAACCCTTGTGTTTAGACAAAATGTGAGTGGCTACTGGACTTTCTAACTTGTGCCTTCTGACATCACCTAAGTGTTCCAAAATTCGAACCTTGGCCTTCCTGGTTGTTTGGCCAATGTACAAGCATGTTGGATGACATCCACAACCTATCACATAAATCACCCCGCAGCTGTTACAATTAAAAAATTTATTTGCCCTATAAAGTTTCCCATTGATTCTACACCCATGTAAATTCTTAACCTGATTGCACACTGAACAGTTTCCACAATGCTAAGTACCTATTGTTCTGTCCATCAGACCCTGACCTACATGGTTCAAAAGCCTCTTATTCAACAATTCTTTAAGATTGTTTTTCTTCCATAAGAAAAAACAATATGTTTGGGAAACAGAAAATCAATAGAATTGTTTTCACTAACAATTTCCCAAGCCTGTCTAACGATCCTTTCCAAAATAGGGGAGAATTCAGAATATCTGGTATGAAAAAATATTTTTTGTCACCTTCATTCATTATTTTACCATATTGGTTTATTTGGTATGTATTTATTGTGATTTAGTTTCATCATGGCTTCTTTAGCCTTCAGCAAAAGCAGCTGTTGTGTATGTATTTACCACTACGTGCTCATGAGAAAAGAAAAGGGTAGAATGTGTAGTTCACTTTTCTTTTATAAAATAGACCTCTTCTAATGGCGATGGTGTGAGACTAGATCCATACACCTCTAAAGTAGCTTGACTGCTGAAAAAGGACCAGGCTGGGAGACTGACATCCACCTGTGTGAATTTTGGCTTCTGCAGTTACAATCCTACCACTGGAATACTTGCTGTGGTGATGAGTATACCAACACAACTGTTCAGACATAGTGTTCTATAAAACATTGATGTCATGTCATCTACATCACATTTGTGAATCTTATGAAGGTTTGTATTTTTTAAGTTCATTTGCATGTAGGGTTCTTCTCATAGGGCCTTCTCTGAAACTGTTTCATCGCAGTAGGACTTTGCCAGTAAACAAAGTCTAAATAAAATGAATATACTTCTCAGACGTTCCTCACTTTTAATTACAGTTCAAGTCTTAAGTCAAAAATTTCTATCCAAACCACAAAATTCTTTGAAACATCAGGTAAAAGAAATACCTCTCATGTCCACATCACTTTCTGCTGAAAATGATCTTACAACAACAGAATGCCTCAGACAAAAGCCTTCATTCCAGTAGCAGCCTATCAACTATTAAACTGCACAAACTCAGTGACCATTAGTGTTTGTTTCCTATTTTCTGTGCATAGGAAGAACATGACAAGACACATTAAGCCAAATGTTTTATACATTCTTCTTAAGCAAGGAAAACATTTTAGAAATGCAAACTGTATTCCTGGATGATATATTTAGTTCCTGTAAATAGCCCATGTAATTGAGTTGTTAAAAGCAAGCCCACTGCATTATTACTCATGCATTCTTCCTGTACTTAAAGTACTATGCCTTATATTACCAAAGTACATAGAGAAGCACTCCACCACCCATCAGACCTGCGTTGTATACATGATTATAGCAAAAGTCACACCTGAAAAATTCTGGAAAACTCCTACATTTGTTCTCTTTTCTGCAGTGCAGTGACTCTCTCCTGGTACTACTCAATATAGAACAATGTATTAAGTGCAAATTAAAATCTTTAAAGTTATTACTGATATCCTAGTAAGCAAATGAAATTGGAATTGAAATGCTCTTAACTGCAAAGCAAAATAGAAGTTAATGTTTAATGACTATGCTCTTATTCTCTGTTTTCCAGCTGTCTTAAAAGTAACACTCATCCATCCACAACTCCCTTTTTTCCCATTTTGCACATGGGGTTGGGCTGTTACTTCAACAGTGACAATCATTTAGAACCAAGGTTTACACTGCCCTGATGCTGTAGTTCTTCCACACCACACACCTGCATGCACACTCACACCTATGGTCATTTTTTTATTGTCCAGTCCACCTACTGCATGTCTTTGGAATGTGAGAGCAAACTGGAGCACCCAGAGAAAACCCCTGTGGACACAGGGAGGACATAGAGACTTCACACGGAAGGCACCCCAGCCAAGAATCAAACCAGGGAAACTCCTGCTGTGAGATGAGAATGCTATCCACTGTGCCACCTTTCTGCCAGCTTGGCTTATTTTTACTAGCCGTTTCTTAGATTTCCACTACTGCAGCTAACTTTGTTTCATAAGCAGAGGCAGTAGTGGAAATCTAAGCAGAGAGTGTCCCCTTGTTACTCTACTAGTCACTTTCCTTATTTCTGATACTGTCCTTTTCATGATAATTGGTATCCTACCTCTCAGCCACAAAGAAACCCATATACTCAGTTAGCGTTTATATTATGTTATCGAAAGATGAAAATAGCAAACGCTATTTCATTGGCCCCAAAACATCTAAACATGGAAATATTGAACATTCAGAACAAATTCGCTGCTCTGAAACACAAACACACAACAAAAGCACATCAAACAAACAGCAACCACACACATACACTTAAATTCCTACATCTAACGCTACACTAAACTAAACATACACTAAACTAAACATACACTACTATCTACCCACTTGCCTTAACCCAAACCCTAACCTAAAGTCCGTCACTATCACACACTCACCTAACCCATGCCCTAACCCTAACTCACTTAACCTGCCCCTAACCCTAACATATAAACAATCACACACTTACCTGAACCCAACCTGTAACTTTCCACCACAGCGCTAAGAATAGCAAAGCCACGGAAATGGCCAACCGAATTCTTTCCTGAGGAAAGAATCACTGTTCTGCAGCTTCGCTATTCTTAGCATTCGCTGAATAGTATTTGATATCAGAACATTCGAAGTTTTAATACTTCGATGTTCTGATATAGACCCCTCAGTTATGGTATTATCTCTAACATTTAAGATTTTGTAGATGTGTGCTATGGAATACAAAGACAAAGGTCTTGGTGCTGTCCAGGTAGGCTATATTAACTATCACTCTCCTGCCAATTTCTCCTGTAACCCACTCCTAAAACTGTATCAAGAATGCATAACAGTGCCTTTTTGTACATGCAGCCATGATGGTTGTTGCACTGAATATTGCTATCTTACAGAAAAAAAAAATAAAACAGCCATTCCTTCCTGGTTCACTCCATGGTTTTCTAGCCATTGTTCCTAGGCTCACAGGCGTGTAGTCACTTGATTTTATTTTAATTCTGTTCCCCAATTTTAACATGTTTAACACACTTGGCATGTTCTGTGTGGGCCAGTGATTTATATGTAATTTCTTTCAGAGGATTGGGACCAGCATAACCAATCCATTGGTCCAAGGGCTTTATCGTTTCTGAGGGCAACCAACTCCATTTCTATTTCTGCTGAATCTGTTCTGGTGTCTGCTGACTGTTCTACCTACCTTTTTTTACCTTCCTCTTTGTATAACACTTTCTCTTTCTTTCCATTTTATAAATACTGAAGCTGAAGTATTTATTTAATCCATTTGCTTTTCTGAAGACTTTTGTGATCTGTCACTGACTTTTTTCTGTATAATTAAAACAAACTTTTAATAGTTCTTAACCCTTTCTGCTGACTCCCTTTCAGTTTGCACCTCTATCACCTTCAGCTTTCTTGGTCCTGCTGCTTGCTTGGACTGTGCCTTGTATACCTTTCAAACTCTTCTCTTCCATCTTTTGTATGCTGAGTCATTTGCCTTAATCAGCAGTGTCCTATCAATAAGTAGACGCATATGTCTTTTCCTCTTTGTATCTCTCCTCCATACATTAGACCATAGCCCTGATTGACTCCCATTGCTTGTTTCTCCATTAATTTGCCCTCAGACTCCCAATTCCTGCTTGCCATTTTCCCAGCGTATCATAATTCATGTCCCTATAATCCTGTACTATCACCTTTGTCTTCACTTCTTGTGCTTTCTCCTAGTACAAACCAAACTGTGGCATGATCATTGCTGGCTACTAGGGCCTTCACCTGGACAGCACTGATGTCCTCTACTTTGACTAACATCGCACCAGAATGATATGTATTTAGGAACAAATCTTTATCAGATGATTGAAGTATTTGTGACCGAACATCTCAATCAAAACATTGTCCCTCTCTGTCCTGAAGCAAGGAATCTTTAAGTCTCCTCCTGGCATATTCAGATCCTCATAAGTATAACCCTCTTCAACTTATTCCACCTATTTATTTTATCCCTCAGTTTTTTACTCTGCCTGCCTTGACATGTCTGGAGGACATATACTGTTGCAATACACCAGCAGTCATTCCTTTCTCTCCCTTTACTGTAATAGTATTCCCCTGGTTCTGATATTGCTCACTCCACTTCCTCCTTGATTGGTTGCTGTTTTTCCTCCTATATAGCATTTTATGGGGATCCCTATTACAGCTTCATCTCTCCACTCTCTGTCATTTCTGAGCTGTCTTTACCCAGGGACCTCCTTTGTTCCATTCCTCTTGTTATTGGCCCGTGATTCAGTGATATTAACATATGTAGCCTTCCTCCTGTATCATTGCTTGCATCTCCCCTAGTCTCAGATACAGCCTTTTCCATTATAAATTCAGAGGTGTGCATGTTAGTATTAGGCAGGGTGTCTGAATGACCATATGGAGCATAGAATTCAGATTCAACAATATATAAAGGAAAATAATCATAGCACACACACACACACACACACACACACAGCAAAACACTACAAAAATGATTTATAATATAAAAATTATCATAAAGAGCCCATAAAGCCTGTGGCATGCACAAAGAATACTAGACCCCAAACATGCACAGGGACATGGAGATGGAGAAAGGAAGCCTTTCCTTCAGCTATGATCATATTATGTAAACTTGCATGTACAATGGAGACCTGGCTTAATGGCAACTTTATTCCAGCTTTAGTGGGAATATTGTTACCTGGGTTCTTGGTTGTATATTGGCCTTGACTATTTCAAGCTGGGGAGGTATGAGTTTGTTTTTCCTCCCATGTGACTATTGAAATGCACAAGTCTAAATCTGGAGTATGAAGTCTTTAAAGTTTGCCATCAGTACAGGAGCATCTCCTCACCTACCATAAACCAGCTAATGAGAAGATACTCTGTCAGATGTTCAAAAGCTTCCTTGTTTCCTCAATGCTGCCATCAGCCAAATTATTGATCTTGAGAGCTTCAACACTACTGTTAATGAGGATGTTGAGGCTTTTACCAAATAAAACCTTAATGTTATGAAGTGATTCAGGTTTGCTTCATAGCTTCATAGGTTAGTACTAGGCTAACTGCCCTTACGAGCCATTTTAAGCCTAGCCAACTAGGCCCTTGTGAGACTCAAACCCTGGACCTTGTGTTTGTAAGGCAAATACCTTAACCATTAGGCTACCCTCCCAACCCAGGCTTTTACATCTGGTACTTATAGGTATGGACATACTGTGTACATGGAGCTTCATTCTAGTGTAATGACCAGTGACATGGTGGTACAACAAGTCCATTTCCTCAGTAATTGTCTTCCCATGTAGAAGCCCCTGACCAGGGAATGGTGCATTGTAGGAGCATTAATCTGATCACCTACACCTTCTAGATCCAGTCTTGCAACAGCAGCTGGTGTGGCTGCAGTGCAGCAATCCAGATAAACTCAACAGGTCTGATATGGCTTCTCTAGACATTAGAGTCTGTGCCATGTATGTTTAGTCCAGATTGCCCAACGTGAGCTATAGTTCAGTCTTGAGTTCCAGTAACTCAGGAAGGCAGATCAAAGGTTATAGCACTGGCAACATCACTTTAGTCGTCTTAAGGACAAACATTTGACGAATGATTTTTTAGTATGCCATACAGAGATCTTCTGGAAGAAATTCTAGTATTGATCCCAAAAGCTATATAGTGGCAAATCATTTAGCTAATGTTTTCCAGGTGACAAAGAGGTTGTATGACCCAACATGTCTCAACTCCCAGAAGGTTTTATCTAATGATGAATCTGAGTTGAATGCTTGGGAGTCTTCCACAAAGCTTGCTTTGATCAGACTGAGTGATTTACATGCTCTGCTTGTAAGTCCTGCTTGAAGCCCTAGGAGGTATTTGCTGGCTTGGAACTGGTGCAAGGTTTTCATTACTGATTATAGTGATTTTGTTTGTTTGTGTTGTTTCTGGTATGCTTACAATCTTCTTCTTCTTCTTCTTTCGGCTTTTCCTGGTTAGGGGTCGCCACAGCAGATCACCTGTCCGCTCATGATTGGCAGTGGAGTTTTACAGTGTCGAGTTGCCAGCCCAGCGCCCAGCCTTCCACAGACAGCACACACACACACACACACTCACACCTAGGGCCAATTTAGAGTGTCCAATCCACCTGCAGCATGTCTTTGGGATGTGGGAGGAAACCGGAGCACCCGGAGGAAACCCATGTGACCACAGGGAGGGCATGCAGACTCCGAACAGATGGCACCCCAGCCAAGAATCGAACCGGAGAACCTCTTGCTGTGAGGCGACAATGCTAACCACTGCACCACTGTTGCCACCCTTCTGGTATGCTTACAATATTAATGTTAAATAACCAGTTTTCTTTTAGCCAAAAAAAATTTTATATTTACCAGGAATACTAATAGTATAATATAAATGATTTACACGTACATACGGCCCTTTGTGTATATACCTACAGGTGTTGCAATTGTAACACTTGTACATACCTTTTGGTTTATCTGTCAAGGGAAGGGGAAAAAACATGTCATCCTTTTCCAACATACCTTTAATACTACTACCCTTCTTATAAACAAATTGTGGTGCCCCTCCCAAAACATCATGTAAATCACTATTGCCTGTAATAATCTTCCATCTGTTTATACTATTACTATTCCTGGTAGGTTTAATTGTTCAACTAGTAAAATAGTTTATATTGCTCTATGTTCAGGGTGTCCTGCCTTTTATATAGGCATGACTACGAGATGTTTGAATAATTTATTTTATTTATTTATTTTATTTTACATTTGTTAACCGGGCTAGTCCAACTGGATACAAGTCCATTTTCAGTGGAGGCCCGAGGAGAAAAGCTCCGCTATCTACTACATGGTCACAAAAACAGATCATACAAAAATATCACAATGGTTATAAGTCAAGTATGGATATAAGTCACAAATAAGAAAGGCAGTAGCAACAATTTCAGGAAGTTTACAAAGAAGGGGAGAGAAAGACAAGGAAATTATTTAAGTACAGATGTGGTAAGAGAAGGGAGAGAAGAATTAAGTTCTTTAAAAAAAGTTAAGATGAGTGTTATTAGAGAAGTATAGTTATTTAGTCGACAGGAAAAAGAAAAACATAGAAGAAATATATTTGGGAGAATGTATGAGGAATAAAGGAGGAGAATAGAAGGTCATAAGCATATAAAAACAAAAATAATGCCCTTTTTAGACACTCGGTCACTTGTAGTTTATACAAAAAATGTACTTTTTCTGTGTTAGAACATGTGAAACAGGATTTGAGAGGTGGGAACCTTAAAAATAAAGTAGAAAGAAAAGAGACGCTATGGCAGTTAAAGATGGGGGCAGATATCCCTCCAAGCTTGAATGATATGGTAAATATAAAATGTTTTTTGGCTAACAGAAAACTGGTTATTTCACATTAATATTGCATTTTAAGTGTGGGTAATGCAGTCTGCTTTTATTTTAACATAAGCACACATTATTATTATTACATTGTTTGTTTATTTAAGTAATTAAAGTTTAATGAGGGATTGGTTTTAAGTATTTAAAGACGTGAATGGAAAGAAGCATTTATATTTCTGATGAAGTCTGACTGACGAAAGCGTTGAATAAATTGTTTACGCTAAACCATTTTGTTTGTTCCTCTGCTGCTACCAGTGTTGGGTTTTATTTGGTTCATTTACACTGGTTGCTGCGATTATTTGCTGGATAAATATTTATATCCAGTATTGGTCCTGCTAGACATATCAACTGACATGGCTGACCAAGTGGTCCCATTGGACTGTTTACAACATTACTATGACATCACAGAAATAGTCTTTGCCTGGTTTAGCATCTTGAAGAGCAGTCTCAGGGGTTAATTCGACTTCTACCACACTCACTTACCTGTAGTGCATGTCATGCTTCCATTCTGCGTCCTTTTCAATGATCACATGCTTCCACTGGGACACATTACTGAGGGGAAAGGAGTACAATAACCTGTTACGCCAGCAACACGATTTTTTTTTCATAAAACCATTTAATAGCAGATTGAGAATTCATCCAAAGCCAGGTGATCTGTAATGCCTTGATGTCCAGCAACATACAGGTATTAGCCAGAACTACCCATACCACTTTACAGAATCTGCATGCACAATCTCTGCCCCCAGTATCAACTATACTCATTCTAAACTGAAATTCATGCTGATGGTGCATAATTTAGGGGGTAATCATTGGTGCCAAGGTAATACTGATTAACCAGGTGTCACCAGTCATCAAATTTTCATCTTTCCACCTTAGTAATATTACCCATATGATGCACCTTTCACCAGTTCTTCTGGTTCATAACTTGGTTTTCTGCCATGCCCTGCACCTGGGGCTGTTATACTTTGAACTTGATCAGTTGTAGTTGGTACAGACCCCTCAGTCCAGCTAGTGATGGGGTAACCATATACCAAACACATTACACAGGTTCTATGTGGTTTTCACTTGTTGCCACTTAATTTCTGTAACATTTTATCATTTATAAATCTCAGGTCCTGGTCCATTTAGCCATCCATGACTTGTGTCACCTCCTCCCTTCAGGAGTTGCTGGCCTGGTATCAGCTATCCCATGCCTTTGCTCTGTCAGCTTGGAGCTTTAAGTTGTTCCAAGGATGTAATTAGAAACCTCATTGAATTGCTATTTTACTTACCAACAGCTAGGCCTTTGTAACCTACTCTTGGTTTAGTTGAGGAAGTCCTAGATGTTTGATGATTTACAGTAAGACCTATTTATCTGAGTTGGCATGCAATGTGTCTATTTACTGACAGTTTATTAATAGGGAAGTCCAAATGGGGAGGTGCTCATTTTCAGCAGAGGTCCGAGGAGAAAAGCTATAAAAGTATTACAAAAACATTTTAAGAACAATTCGACACACTAAAAGAAAATGGAGTGAAACAGGAATATATAAAAAATATACGAAATTTATTCAACAGGTAAGCGCTTTCGCTAATAAGCTTCTTCAGATCTTTAATAACATACATTCTTATAAGTACTTAAATACTTTCAAAAAATCTACTCATCCAATCAAATTATAGAATCAATTAATACTTTAAAGGCATATAGACCAAAGAACTTGAATGAAATCTTGAATAAATCCACATAGGAATATATAAATAAAATATATGAAACATATATAATAGTATAAATCAAACATTTAGTAAACTGCATCTGATTAGGTGTATAAAAAATAATAAAAGTATAAGCCTATATATATTTAAATATGCATCATAATTCATACACAAAGAATATATATGCACAAAAATAATATGTTCAATGCAAAAACATGTCTATAAGTAAACAAATATACATAAATTACTATTTAAATAATCTTTATTGCCACCTATAGCTGTTGGCAAACATTCTATAATAATATTCATTTTATATTTCTGCGTCTTTTAAGAACTGGTTTTATTGATGCTCTTTCATTGAGGCCTTTCCCTCTATCATCCTGCAATTTTATGATCCAGTTTCCTTCCCTGCATTCTGTATAGGTCCTAATATCTCCTCCACGTTTATTCGATAGTATAATTTCCAGAGCTCTAAACAAAAATTTATGTGCCTCACCACATTGTATAACATGTTTAGCTAGGGCATTGTACATTGTGCCCTTTCTAATGTGGTATATATGTTCACGTATATGGTCTCTGAAAACTCTATTAGTTTTCCCTACATAGTAGGAAGAGCAGAGCTGGCAGACAGCTAAATAAACTAAGTGGGGAGTCATACAAGTCGCTGACACAGACGTTCTAAACTCCCTGTGCAAGTCTGGATGAAGGAACACTTCTTGTTTGTCTATATATATATATATATATATATATATATATATATATATATATATATATATATACAAAAATGACAGTGCCCACATGGCATTATGTGTCCATCTCTAGCTATCAGGTTACTGTTATTGTTCATAGGATAGCATAGAAGCCTATTCAAATTCTTTTTATTTCTAAATAGGAAGTGCAGTTCATCACCCACTATCTTTTTAATGTCTTCATCTGTGTGTAGAATGGACCAGTATTTAGTAAGGATATTCCTTATATTCATATGATCTTAAGTAAAGAAAGATGGAATCTTTACAATAAATGGAGTATTGCTAGACTCTTTGGATTTCCTAATAGCTACCGGTCCAAAGTAGGGTGCAGCTACATTCTTTCTCAAAGAAGAGATGGCATTCAGATGTCTAATTATATCTGTTTCATGATAGCCTCTCTGTAGCAGCTTGATTTCAAAAAATCTGTAAGAGTGTTCATCTTCTCAAATAAAATGTCCAGTAGTTGTACTGGCCCCTGCCATAAGGCAAACAGGTAAACAGGTCATCGACAAAACGTCGATAAAATTTTTTGAAATTTACTATGAGTAATTCTAGTGATAGGATTGATTTTCTTGATCTATATATAGAAAAATTACCAAGTGGAATAATTAATACTGGCATTTATAGGAAATCATGCCATAGTAACACACTTCTATTAAGATCTAGTATGCATCCCTCGTATGTATTCAGGAACATTGTAAAGGAACAGGGCATTAGAGCCTCTAGGTTGAATCCTCCTATTGATGGATTAATGAAAGAGTTAGCGGACTTGGAAATCAAGCTGCTACAGAGAGGCTATCATAAAACAGATATAATTAGACATCTGAATGCCATCCCTTCTTTGAGAAAGAATGTAGCTGCACCCTACTTTGGACCGGTAGCTATTAGGGAATCCAAAGAGTCTAGCAATACTCCATTTATTGTAAAGATTCCATCTTTCTTTACTTCAGATCATATGAATATAAGGAATATCCTTACTAAATACTGGTCCATTCTACACACAGATGAAGACATTAAAAAGATAGTGGGTGATAAACCGCACTTCCTGTTTAGAAATAAAAAGAATTTGAAAAGGCTTCTATGCTATCCTATGAACAATAACAGTAACCTGATAGCTAGAGATGGACACACAATGCCATGTGGGCACTGTAATTTTGTATATATATATATATATATATATATATATATAGACAAACAAGAAGTGTTCATTCATCCAGACTTGCACAGGGAGTTTAGAACGTCTGTGTCAGCGACTTGTATGACTCCCCACTTAGTTTATTTAGCTGTCTGCCAGCTCTGCTCTTCCTACTATGTAGGGAAAACTAATAGAGTTTTCAGAGACCGTATACGTGAACATATATACCTATACAATGTGGTGAGGCACATACATTTTTGTTTAGAGCTCTGGAAATTATACTACCGAATAAGCGTGGAGGAGATATTAGGACCTATACAGAATGCAGGGAAGGAAATTGGATCATAAAATTGCAGGCTGATAGAGGGAAAGCCTCAACGAAAGAGCATCAATAAAACCAGTTCTTAAAAGACACAGAAATATAAAATGAATATTATTATAGAATGTTTGCCAACAGCTATAGGTGGCAATAAAGATTATTTAAATAGTAATTTATGTATATTTGTTTACTTATAGATATGTTTTTGCATTGAACATATTATTTTTGTGCATATATATTCTTTGTGTATGAATTATGATGCATATTTAAATATATATAGGCTTATACTTTTATTATTTTTTATACACCTAATCAGATGCAGTTTACTAAATGTTTGATTTATACTATTATATATGTTTCATATATTTTATTTATATATTCCTATGTGGATTTATTCAAGATTTCATTCAAGTTCTTTGGTCTATATGCCTTTAAAGTATTAATTGATTCTATAATTTGATTGGATGAATAGATTTTTTGAAAGTATTTAAGTACCTATAAGAATGTATGTTTTTAAAGATCTGAAGAAACTTATCAGCGAAAGCGCTTACCTGTTGAATAAATTTTGTATATTTTTTATATATTCCTGTTTCACTCCGTTTTCTGTTAGTGTGTCGATTTTTTTAGATTTATTTGATTGTTTTTAGAAAATGGAGAGTTTATCGGGCTATCTATATACAGTTTTTGGTTTCATTAGTATTTTAAGAACAATAATTTTACAATCTTCAAAAATAATACAAAAACATCTGGTGTTTAAATAATTATACCAAATTAGACATAATGTGAAAACATTGGTTAAGTATAGATACAACTTATATGTCAATGATTTAATATTTAGAAAAATTTTAGCCAGTTTATAAATGAATTAAAGGTAAGTTAGTATAATACAAACAAGAATTGCAATACGAAGTGAGAGAAGATTTATGGCATACTTAGAAAGTGAGTCAGGGGAGAGAAATTGACTGAGGTAAAGAAGTGAGTAACAAGGGAGAGTAAAGAGGTGTAAGGTATGAAAAGGTACTTGTTCATATTTAGGGATTTAGTTTATTATGGGGTCGAGCAAGAAGAGAGACAGATTTTAGCTAGGAAGTCTTTAAGAATGGTTTTAAATGACTTGAAGGCGGGTATTGACTTGATGTATATAGACAAGGCATTGCAGAGGCCTTAGCAACATGGTATGAGTGCAGGCTATGCCCAACAGATTTGATAAGTTTGTGGACAGAGGCCTTTTTTGGGTTATGACCAACTGGGGACATAGTTGTTTAGAATGGTATTTAGTGCTGTACAAGCAAATGGATGCGTGATAATTTTATAGGTGTGTATATGTTAGTTCAGGGGTAGTTCTAACCAGTTTAGGCATTTTTGTGTTATACATGGTGGGTTCTGAAAGGGGTATTAGCTGAAACTTTAGTCACTTTATTATAGCACTGTTCAACTTTTGAAGGATGAGAGCATTTTCAAGTAATGAGGGTAGCAGGTAAACAGTGGCAGGTGTACCTTTAGTTACATCGCTGAGAAAGTTTTGGGCTCTGTAAAGCATCCCTAGTTTTTGGTGATTTTTTAATGCATTTTTGTATATGCAGGTCAAATGTAAGATTATAGGTTCATAGGTTCATAGGTAAGTACTAGGCTATCTGCCCAAGGGCATGTATAAGCCTAGCCAGAATGTGTTGGCTGTCGCCACCTCCTTAGATTAGTTCCCTGTGCCTCTGTCCAGCAGAGCCATCAGTTCCCAGCACCACTGTCCAGCAGAGCCATTAGTTCCCTGCGCCACTGTCCAGCAGAGCCAGTGCAGTGATTCCCGGGGTAAATCTTCTGTTTCCCATCCACCCGTCAAGGTTTCTCTTGAAGAGTGTTAGTGAGGGGCTCTGCCTGATGTATATTGGAATCCTGTTCCAAGGCATGGGGAGTCTCTGGGATAGGAATCTATCCCTCCAGCATGTCCTATTTATCATTGTGGTGAGGTTTATATCTCTAGAGCATGTGGCTCTCTGGGATTTGTTTTTTTTAGGTGGAGCATGTCCATCAATTCTGGGTTGGACATGGCCTTGTATCAGGCAGAGATCTCCTCTGAGTAAGTGGTATGCAACTGAGTACAGCTGGAGTTTCTTGAGTTGGGCTGCATAGGGCATCTGTTTGAGGCCAATAATCCTCTTGGTGAGGTACTTTTGTGGCCTTTCCAGGTATTACAGGTGTCTTTTAAGGTACATCCCAAATAGGGCATGGTATTCTATGATGGGTCTAATGAGTGATGAGTAGAGAGGCACAATAACCTCTTTTGTTCTAGATGTGAACCCTTTTGTGATTAGGTGGGCCACATAGAAGGATTTTCTAACCACCTTGGCAATATGATTATCAAAGGAGAGATTACTATCTACTTGGGTTCCCAGATCCCTTATTACATTTTCTGTATTTAGGGGACTACCACCTATGTGGTAGTTTGCGGGTATTTTGTTTTTTCCAAAGGGGATGACTATGCACTTTTTTGGCATTTAGCTTGAGGCCATGATTTTGACACCAGGTATTCGTCTCAGTGAGACCCATCTGAAGGGTGTCTGTACCAGCTGGAGAATCAATTATGGCCCCTAGTTTGCAGTCGTCTGTAAACTTGGTCAGCCATAGTCCTCCTATGCTTGCCTGTACCTCTGAGAAGTATATACCGAACAGGAGGGGTCCTAGGACTGAGCCCTGGGGGATGCCACTTGTAACCAGTTTAGAGTCGGACATAGAGCCTGCAACTCTCACCATGTGGGTTCTATCCATGAGCCAGTTGGCAACCCATCTCATGGCGTAGGGGTTTATGTTCAAGCTGGTGAGCTTGTCTATAATACTCGAATGGGGAATGGTGTCGAAATCCTTTGTGAGGTCTAGGTAGGCTGTGTGGACCTCCTTTCCCTCATCGAATGCCTTGGTAACCATCTCAAAGAAGTCCAAAACCAAATTGGGTAGGGTCCATGGTTTGGAGGTTCCCAATGTCTCTGTTAATGAGTTCCATGATGATGCATTCCATAGCCTTGGAGACCAGGCTAGTCAGGCTTATAGGGCGATAGTTCTCGGGGTCCGTTGTGGCTCCACCTTTGTGGAGCGGGATAACTGTTGCTGTGCGCCACTCTATGGGTACATAGCCTGTAGAGAGGCTGAGTTTGAACAGTGTGTTTAGGTGAGGGGTTAGTTCATTTTGGAGCTCTTGTAAGACACAGCCTGGGACCCCGTCCGGTCCCATTGAAGCTGTGTTTTTGGCTTTGGACAGGGCTGTTTTAACCTGTGCATCTGTGATTGATGGGGCCCTACATTCTTCTGGTATGCTTATGGACCCTTTAGGGGGTGAGAGGGGGGTGAAGTTTGTACTAAACCTGTCTGCCAGAATGTTTGCAATATCAGTCGGTTCAGTGTATTTTGTATCATTCTGCACTAACTCAGAGCAGATCTGAGAGTTTCCACTTAGGTTCTTGACATAGCTGAAGAACGCTTTGTGGTTATCTTTGGAGTCATTTGCAATTTTTCTTTTGAAACTAGCCTTGGATGATTTAATGAGGGATCGTAGTTTCTTGCTGATACTGATCAGGGATGTCTTTTCTTCTTGGGAATTTACTCTTTTCTGTACTAGTTTCCTCCTTCTGTTGTATAGCTTGTTTATGGCAGGGGTCCACCAGACTGGTTTCCTTTTCTTGGAGGAGTGAGTCTTGGTTTTACTTGGGATAGCACGATCCATGCATTCCTACAGATGCTCATAGAGTGCCTTTGTAAAGGTTTCAGCAGCTTGGACAGCATTGTCTCTTAGCATGGGGGCTGGGAACCTTTCCACCTCGGTCTTAAGTAACATGAAGTTTGTTTTTAAAAAGTTTTTCAAGGTGGTTTCCTTAATTGGGGGTGGGGGCGGAATGTGGATATCCAGAGTGATTAGTCTATGGTCTGATCTAACCAGCGAGGGGATGACCTCTGGTGTGAAACACCTGTCGCCCATGTTGGTGATGACCAGATCCAATATGTTGTTCCCTCTGGTGGGAGTGTTGACCAGTTGATCCAGGGTGTTCGAGTTTATAAATTCTAGGAAGAGTTGGGCAAGGGAGTTAGTACTTGAGTAGTTCTCCCAGTTTATGTTTGGGTAATTGAAATCACCCAGTATTAAGGTGTTTAGTAGGACCTTCATTTTTCCCAGTGTCTCCAGAAATGAGGAATGAGGGTCCTGGACCATGGTGGGTGATCTGTAGCAAGCTACAATTTGGATTGCAATTTTGCCCATTGTTAGTTGCACATGGAGGATCTCTGATGCATTGTGCTGTGCCACTAACCTGGAGGTGTAGGTATCCTTGATGAATATGGATACACCTCCGCCTTTTGTGTTTCGATCCTGGTTCTTTGGCCGAAAGGTATGGTATGAGTTATAGCCTGGTAGTGCTGGGGTGCCCTCAGGAGCCTTAAACCAGGTTTCTGTTACTGCACAGATGTCGATGTTCTCCATACTGAGGAGTGCCTTGAGTGTGTGCATTTTGAGGTTTAGACTTCTGGCGTTGAGTAGCATTACCCTCAGTTTTTGGTTACTTGTGCTATTTATGGTGGTGGGTTTGTCTTTTGAGCCTTGCCTAAAAAGGCACTATGGGGGTGGCAAGAGCCTTGGCCAGTATTCAAAAGCCTAAGGGTGACAGGTGCAAGCCATCTCTTGTGAAGCAACGTAGCTTGTCGAGCATGTCATCCCAGGTGGACAGATACTGAATCCCCTTTGAATGACACCAGAAACTTAGCCAATTGTTGAAATTGATCATTTTTTCTTTATACTGTGGCATCATTCTTGGTGAGGGCAGGATACTACTCAGGGTCAGGGTCATACCAGCCTGGGCTACATGATCAGAGATCTCTTCCATGTCTCTTTTCATGTAGTCCAGGGAGGTACGTCTCAGGTCATTTACACCAACGTGGTCAATGACAGAGTTGTATTTGTTCTTGTTCTGGAGTGACCTGAGTGCTTGTGTTATGTGGCAGATCCTGGCACCTGACAGGCAGTTAACAGTAACTTCTCCTTGTCTAGCGTAGTTAGTGGGACATCAGTATGCCTGACTATAGAGTTGCCTATTACTAGTGTGTTGGGTATGTTATTTTGCGTTATGGGCTGTGATTGCGTGGCACACTGATTATGTGAAGTATGTGTATCATGGTTGGTGATGGGGTGTGAAGGTTGCTTGGATGTCTGCTTTGGAGGTCTCTGTTGCTTTTGCAGATTTCTATTTAGAGCCTCCGAGTATGTTTTCATGTATTCATGTGTGTTATTTGCCGGTGTTGGTTTATTAGGTCTATGTGAGACTGGTGGTGTGTTGCAAGTATTACCCTTCTCTTGACTGTCAGTTCCAGTCTTGGGTTGAGGGAGCTTTGCCTCCAGTTTGGCTGTATAATTGCATCTCTCGCATATATTAGTGTTTGGTGGTAGGAGGATAGGGTTGTCTGTGTACTTGAGGCAGTTGTAACATTGCCTCAAAATGCCTACATTCAACAGTTGGACTGGAGAGTACACCGGAAACTGCCCTTTGGACATGCCTGAATAGGTAGAGTAAGCTGTTTTTCTGATTGGCTGGTGGGGACGAATAGAGAGCCTTGTCCTTCTGGACAGTATAGGGGGGTCTAATGCTAGGGTTAATTAGTGCTTGCTATGAGTTTTAAGAAAGTGCTTGACTGTGAAATGAATGGTTTGAGTGCTAAAGTTGAAGGTTTGTCTAGTTCCAAGGGAAAAATTGAAGAGTAGACTTTGTGGAGCCGAGAATAGTTTAACTCTAGCTAAATGGTGCTGCCCTGTGCACAAAATCACACAAATGTGTTTTTTATAGCAGGGAAGTGAAAGAGATAGAAATTAGCACAAAATGGCTGGTAAACTACTAATGTCTGGGCTGAAACCACTCCTCCAGGGACAGATAGACTACTCAAAGCTCCGCTCTCTCACAGGTGAACAGAGAAACTTCCTTCTATCCAAGTAAGGTATGGGCAACACAGAAACTTGTAACTCAGCCCTGGATTCAGCAATAACCTGAAAACTGAACTATACTAGTTTAGAAAGGCGGGTAACAAGTATATATATTTTTTCAGAAAATAGAGTAGATACAATCAAAACAACACTTTCAATGCACAGAAAAGGCTATCGCACTTTAGTGTGTAGCCTACAACAGTTAAACAGATTATTTAAACACAAAAATTACTTAATTCAAGTGCAGGCAGCAAATAAGTACAATATGTAGCAATAACAAACTTTTTAAAACACAGATTCGCTAAAAAAAAACTGGCATTTTAGGCGGAATTAGTTAAGACAGCAAGAAAAGCAGAAAAGTATATTTAGCAATAACCTGAAAAAGGTGAGAAACAAGTATATATATATATATATATATATATATATATATATATATATATATATATATGGGTCTACTTGAATAACCGGTATGCGTCACCGACACCGAGGAAGACCGAGACGACCGAACAGGTAGGTTCTCGACCACGCGCTATCCCGACAGCTGCAAGACCGACCACGGCAGTGTGTGGCCGATCCGGTAAGTGTGCGAAAGTGAAAGATTTAGGATTGGGGAGCAGACAGGTAAGTGTACGATAGTGAGGGATTTTAGGTTAGGGTGTGGGGAAGGTGAGTGTGCGGTAGTGTCGGACTTAGGGTTCCGGTAAGGTAAGTGTGTGATAGTGACGTAGTGTAGTGTAGGGAAGGGTTAAGTGTGTTAGGGTTAGTATGCGGGTGGAGTGAGTGTGCAATAGTGAGGGGCTTAATGTTTTAGGGTGGGTTAAGTGAGTCAGGGTTAGGGTGCAGGTAGGGTAAGTGTGCGATAGTGATGGTGTTGAGGTTTAGGGGTGGGTTAAGTGAGTTAGGGTTAGGGTGCAGGTAGGGTAAGTGTGCGATAGTGACGGTGTTGAGGTTTAGGGGTGGGTTAAGTGAGTTAGGGTTAGGTGCGGGTTGGGTAAGTGTGCGTAGTGTTGGGCGTTAGGGTTAGGGTTTAGGTTAAGGTTAGTGGATATGTTATTGTGTGCAATGTGTTGTTGACATTTTTGTGTCGGTGTAGTGGTGTTCGGTTTTGAGTTGTTGGTGTTTGTCGGTGTTGTGTGTTTTAGGTTGTTTGGGGTGGTAACTTGTGTCGGTGATTCGAAGTTCGTGATAGAAAGTAGACCCATATATATATATATATATATATATATATATATATATATATATATATATATATTTTTTTTTTTTTCCACAAAATAGAGCAGATACAATCAAAACAATACTTTACCCAATTAACCAGTTAAAAAGCTTAAAACTGAACCCTGTTCCAGCAGTCTTCAATCAGACAAGCTCTAACTGCACAGTCCTGCCACTAGAGTACAGAGAAGCCTTCTCCAAAAAAGACGGCCTGGATCAGTGCATAAGTTATACAAACAAAGCTAGATCCAGCCGGCCTGAATCTAGTCTATGTTACAGCAAACAAGGCATACCGATTTCAGAAAGAAACAGTTCAAGTAAGCATGCGCAATAAGCCTTTAACCAGAAATTCCCGGCTCAGAAGGGCAGAATCTAGCCTCTCCTCCCACAAGAGTGCAGACCACAAACCTTCTTAATGTAAAATAACTGGCCTGAAGCCCAAGTGCTTAACCCAGAGCTAATACACTTTTAGAATAACAGACACTGAGCCTTCAATCAGCAGTTCCCAACTTAAAAGGATGTACGTTGCCTGTCCTGCCACAACAGTGCAGACCACAAACCTTCTTAATGTAAAACAACTGGTTTGAAGCCCAAGTGCTTAAACCAAGGGCCTTAGAATAACAGCTACAATTTAATCAGGCTACTAACAAGCAGTAATAAAGGCAGCAGAATAAATTCAATTGAGTACTTTTAAGAAGTGGCAAAAGCAAAATAAGGTAATAAAGTAGGAAGAAACACAAATACAGTAAGGCAGATGAAGTGCAAACAGAGCAGATTAAGATACTATAGGGGAATGTCCTTCCCAAGTGCGCTCTCTGTACACCGCAGAGCAGATGGGACTGGTAGGAGTATCCAAAATCAAAGTATGATCTCACTGTACTCAGTTGAGTGTGCAAATGAGATGGGTCCAGGAGTAGTGTGCAAAAAGAGATTTACAGCAGGGGGCGGGCAATTCCAAAGCCACCAAGATTAACACCACAACAGGAAATGGGGGGGGGGAGTGACAGAGACACAATATTTACTGAATCAAAGACACACAATATTTACTGACTCAAGTCTTAAATAAGTGCAAAGAAAAATATACTTAAATCAGCTTGTGTCCAGTTGATATATGCAGACAAGTCTCAGTAGCCAGCAACTCGATTTAAAATGATTACTAGAAATGTAACCAACACAGATTTTAATGCTAGCAGAAACCCCCAAGCTAACTAACACTAACAAAGGAATTTCAAGCAGTCTAACTACTTTCAGTGAGTCCAGATGGCTACACTTTTTCACACTTCAGGCAACTTAACTGCAGAGAGACAGAGGCACAATATTTACTGAATCAAAGACACACAATATTTACTGACTCAAATCTTAAATAAGTGCAGAGAAAAATATACTTAAATCAGTTTGTGCCCAGTTGATATATACAGACAAGTCTCAGTAGCCAGCAACTCAATTTAAAATGATTACTAGAAATGTAACCAACACAGATTTTAATGCTAGCAGAAACCCCCAAGCTAACTAATACAAACAAAGGAATTTCAAAGCAGTCTAACAAGTGAGCCCAGATGGCTACACTTTTTCACACTTCAGGCAACTTAACTGCAGAGAGACAGAGACACAATATATAATGAATCAAAGACACACAATATTTACTGACTCAAATCTTAAATAAGTGCAGAGAAAAATATACTTAAATCAGCTTGTGTCCAGTTGATATATGCAGACAAGTCTCAGTAGCCAGCAACTCATTTTAAAATGATTACTAGGAATGTAACCAACACAGATTTTAATGCTTGCAAAAATCCCCAAGCTAACTAACACTAACAAAGGAATTTCAAAGCAGTCTAACAACTTTCAGTGAGCCCAGATGACTACACTTTTTCACACTTCAGGCAACTTAAAGTACAGTTGTGTACCTACCATAAATGTAGATGTTCGAGTGTATTCACTGTTGCAGTCATTACACTTGGGTTATCCTGCTGGCTGGCTACCCGCAGCCAGCCTGAGTTCCAAAGTCTAGGTCCGGCGTCGGTTGCTGTCACCTCTTCCCTGATGTCAGTGCGCCAGGGGTATAAAAGATGCAACAGACACCATTTTCTTCAGTTTTTCTTGCCCCAGATGTCAGGTGCCCCCAAATAGGAAAGCTGAAAAAAATTATGCCAAAAAACATGCATGTACTAAAATAAAAATTTCCTTCATCTACAAGCAAATATACCACATAGGTTGTATAGAGTTGAGAAATACAGAAAAGTCCCAGCAATGAAAAGGGGGATGGGTAACCTAGACTGCAACAGTGAATACACTCGAACATCTACATTTATGTTAGGTACACAACTGTACTATGTTCATCGTGTTTCACTGTTGCAGTCATTTCACTTGGGTTGAATCCCAAAGCTGACGTTGGGAGGCTGGGCCTAAATAGGATTAGGAGAGGCTACCAGGCCCTGCAGAACTGCAGTGGCAAAGCCTGCTCTGGATTTAGAGTAGAGAGGTAAGTGATAGTGCTTGGTGAAAGTGTGCACTGAACTCCAGGTTGCAGCTTCTAAAATGTCTTTGGTTGGTACTCCTCTGAGAAAGGCTGCTGAAGTGGTTGTTGCTCTGGTAGAATGTGGCCTAATGCCCTTAGGCACTGATTTGCCATGTTGTGCATTGCAGAAGCAAATGCTGTGTCTTATCCATTTTGAAATTGTCGGCTTTGAGATAGGCTTTCCTTGTGATCCTGCAGCATAAGCTACAAACAGTTGCTCAGTTTTTCTGAAAGTTTTTGTTTTGTCCAAGTAGAATCATAGCTGTCTGTGTATGTCCAAAGCGTGCAGAAGTCTCTCCCCTTTATTCTGGGGATTTGGATAGAAAGTTGGCAAATGAATGGTTTGGTTAAGAGCCACACTGGAAACCACCTTTGGCATAAATGTTGGGTTTGTCCTTAGAGAGACCCTGTCCTGATGAAAAATGATGAAAGGTTCCACTGCCATTAATGCCTGTAACTCTGAGACTCTTCTTGCTGAAGTTATTGCTAGGAGCAGAGCAGTTTTCCATGATAAGAATTTTATATCAGCTGTGTTGGCTGGCTCAAAAGGAGGCAGTGTGAGCTTTTCTAAAACAAAATTGAAGTCATAAGTAGGTATTGGTGCTCTCCTTGGGGGTCTTATGTTTTTTGCCCCTCTGAGGTACTGCCTTAGTAGTGGATGTGAAAAAATAGGAGGTTCCGTATTGTAATGAGCTGAAATGGCAGAGGCATGGATCTTAATAGATGAGAAGGATAGGCCTTTGGCCAGCATCTCAGTTAGGTATTGTAAAATCTGAGGTATATTTGGAACAAGTGGTTCGAGTCTTTATGCCTGGTTCCAAGTATAGAATCTCTTCCATTTTTCTGCATAAGATTTCCTAGTGCTGTGCCTCCTGGCTTCTACAATTACATCCATAACAGCTTTAGAGAGAGGTGTGGTCTGAGTGGCTATATTATCTTCCATGCAGCCAGATTTAAGGTTCTGAGTTGACTGTGCAGAATCTGATTGTTTTGTTGAGTCAGAAGATGAGGAATTTGAGGTAAAGGCCAGGCTGGGCCTTGAGACAAGCTCTTTAGGATTGGGTACCAGTGCTGGCGTGGCCAGTCTGGGGCAATCAGGATAATTTTTGGCTTCTCTTGTCTGAGTTTTAGGAGCATCTTGGGAAGAAAAGGCAGTGGAGGGAAGGCATAAACTGTCAGGGTTTTCCAGCTGAATGAAAGAGCATCCACTTTCCATGTTTGTGAGTGATAAGTTCTTGTGCAGAATGTCTGTAGTTGGCAGTTGTGAGGGGAGGCAAAAAGATCTATTTCTGGGCGTCCCCATTTCCTTGTTATCATGCTGAAGACCTGTGGATTTTGTTTCCATTCATGAGGATCCATTAGATTTCTGCTTAGTTCGTCTGCCAGTGTATTTTTCATTCCTGGCAGGAATTGTGCCTGCAGATGTACTTGATAGGTCAGTGCTGTGTTCCACAAAGTCATGGCTTGCCTGCAGAGGAGGTAGGAATGTGTGCCCCCTTGCTTGTTTATGTACCACATAACTGTGGTGTTGTCCATCTTTAGTAATAGTTGTCCTGGATGTAGTAGATCCTTGAAGGCTGTCAGGGCATTCTGTACAGCTAGCATCTCTTTTTGATTGAAGTGAAGATGCATTTGTTCCTTGGGCCATGTGCCCTGAATACATTTTCCTGCCATGTGTGCCCCCCAGGCATAATCTGATGCATCTGTTGTTATTGTCTGTCTGGCTGTGGGTAAGGTGAAAGGCTGTCCCTTGTTGTGATGACAGGCCCGGGACCACCATCAAAACTCCTGTTGTAGGCAGGTAATTAGAGTTATTATTGTTTCCAGGCTGTGGCAATGTTGAGTCCAAACACTTTTTAGATACCATTGTAGTTTCCTCATATGCAGTCTTGCATATGGAATCAGTAGAATGCAGGATGCCATGAAGCCCAGGGCCTGCAGAATTTTTCTTGCAGGGAGCTGGGTCTTTGTTGCCATCATTTGAAAGTAATGAGTCAGTTGCCTTTGCTTTTCTGGCGTGAGATAAGCCATCTGGGCAGTTGTATTTAAGCTTGCACCCAGGAATATTATCTCTTGAGAGGGCACTAGTTTTGATTTCTTTTCGTTTACTGTGTACCCTAGGCAAATTAGTAATCTTTTTACAAACACCAGATGTTTTAGTAGAATGTCCTTGCTCTCTGCTTGAATAAGGCAGTCATCCAAGTAGGGATATATTTGAATTCCTCTTTGTCTGCAAAGTGCAATTACTGGTGCCAGGCATTCTGTGAAGACCCAGGGCGCAGTAGATAAGCCAAAGGGCAGTGCAGAGAAATGGCAATGCATTGAGCCAGCTATGAATCTGAGGTATCTTCTGCAAGATTGTCTGATTGGGACATGCAGGTATGCCTCCTTGAGGTCCAAAGTAACTAGCCAAGCCTTCTTGCCCAGCATGGGTAGAAGTTGCTGCAGTGTTAACATTTTGAATTTTGGAACATCCAGGAAAGTATTTAGGATTGACAAGTCCAGTATTGGTCTCCAGGCTTTGTCCTTTCTGGGTACCAGGAAAAGTCTTGAATGAAATCCTTGTCCCTGTTCTTGCTGTGGTACTCTTTGAATAGCTCCCATGTCCATGAGAGCAGCAATTTGCTTTTGTGCCTCTGCCCATTGGTTTTGTGGTAGGTCCAGCATACCTTTTGATTTTGGAAGGGCGTGAAAGTGGAACATGTAACCCCGAGAAACAATATTCAGTGCCCATTTGTCCTGGGTGATTATGTGCCAATTTTGTGAGAAAAGTGCTAGATTTCCCCCTAGGGGTGCTGCCAAAAGGTAAGTGCATGGCATTTGTAGAGGGAAGTCATTGGGACTGTTTCCTATAAGGTTGTGATTTGCCTTCTCCTCCTTTGGGGGCTGAAGCACCCCATTGTTTAGGACTGTAGTAGCCTTGGGGCTGAGATCTGCCTCTTGGGTGTCTGTATCTGCCTCTTTGTGGCCTGTCTGACACCGGAAAGGACCAATTTTTTGAAGGCCAGTTTCTGCTAGTCCTCAAAGGGAGGGAGAGAATAGCCATGATCTGAAGAGGAATCAGAGGAAATAGAAACCTGGTCAGAGGAATCATAGTCGGTGTCTTGCCTAGGCCTTTTATCAGGAGGGGGATGGGAACCCCTGATCAAAGTAATTAAGTCTTTGGCCATTTTAAGCATCTGTTTCTTTGGCATGGATGACTGTCCAGGAGAATGATGTACTTGTTTCCTTGTCTTTAATGGTGTTTTGACTTTGCCTTGGCTGCTGCAGTGGACTTAATAGTAAGCTGTGAAGGTCCGAAAACACCCTCAGAAGCCGATGCCTGCTCAGCGGCTCTGGACCCATCTGAGGGAATAGTTTCCGCAGGCCCAATACCTTGAGTATCCAAAGGCCTAGTTGTCTCCACGTGGGAGTCGACTACGGCCTGTGGCTCTGAGGTAGCGGGTGTCAGGGGCTGCGAAAGCTCCTCACCAAGAACTGGCGAACCTGCGACTGGCCTAGAAGAGGCTTCGTTGTCAGTTTTGGACCTTGGATGCCTGTCCTTTTCCTTGTCTTTGCATTTTTTATGAATTTCGGTCGTCGGTTGTTCCAACTGCATTATGTAGTTAAACCTTCGGCCAACGTAATGTAAAGCAAAATCAAACCGACGCTTAATAGTGCGTTTGTTGAATCTAGCACAAAACCGACAACTAGTAATGTTGTGGTCAGGGCCTAGGCAAGGAATACAGTAAGAGTGAAAGTCCTTATGAGGTATTTGCTTCCCAAAAGAAATACAATTGTTAACTTTTACTGACATCGATCTGGAGCAAGAAAAAGTTTCCCCAATGGGGTACTTAGCTTTATTGAAGACTTCGGTTCTGAAACTCTATTTCGAAAATCTCAGGAGTCGGCCGACCGGCACTTGCGAACTGCTTTTGCTTCAGGCACCAAGCGGCAAGAAAGACTGAAGAAAATGGCGTCGGTTGCATCTTTTATACCCCTGGCGCACTGACATCAGGGAAGAGGCGATAGCAACCGACGCTGGACCAAGACTTTGGAACTTGGGCCGACTGCGGGTAGCCTGCCAGCAGGATAACCCAAGTGTAATGACTGCAACAGTGAAACACGATGAACATCTGCAGAGAGACAGAGACACAATATATACTGAATCAAAGACACACAATATTTACTGACTCAAATCTTAAATAAGTGCAGAGAAAAATATACTTAAATCAGCTTGTGTCCAGTTGATATATGCAGACAAGTCTCAGTAGCCAGCAACTCAATTTAAAATGATTACTACAATGTAACCAACACAGATTTTAATGCTAGCAGAAACCCCCAAGCTAACTAACACTAACAAAGGAATTTCAAAGCAGTCTAACAACTTTCAGTGAGCCCAGATGGCTACACTTTTTCACACTTCAGGCAACTTAACTGCAGAGAGACAGAGACACAATATTTATTGAATCAAAGACACACAATATTTACTGACTCAAATCTTAAATAAGTGCAGAGAAAAATATACTTAAATCAGCTTGTGTCCAGTTGATATATGCAGACAAGTCTCAGTAGCCAGCAACTCGATTTAAAATGATTACTGTATAAAATGTTTCTAGAAATTATCATCCACTATCATCCTTAATAATTTGCTATGAGAAGTGACTTCAGTGGTTGTATTATTAACAGACAGGATTTAAAAGTTTATTTTTATTAGAGAGGGATTTGGGGATTTTAAACAATTAGTTTGTTTTTTTGGAGTGTTGAACATGAGTTGTGAGTTACAAAGCCATGTTTCAGTAGTTGTTAAAGCTTTCTAAGTAATTTTTGTGAGATGTGCCAGGTTGTCAGATGTGCATATGAATGTGGAGTCATCTGTTTATTGCATTAAGGTGGTCTGTTGTGCAGATGTGACCAAGAACAGAGCCTTGTAGTACACCAGTGGTGACTGGGAGGTATGGAGAAAGGACTGGCTGCTATTTTACTGATTGATACCTACTGGACAACTGATTTTTAAACCATAGAATGGTCAGCTGAGATACACCTACTGAGAACATTTGACTAGAAGTTTATTGTGACAAACTGTGTTGAAGGCTTTAGACAAGTCTAGAAATATGTATGAGACTAGTTTGCCATTATCTCTAGCTTTATTGACAATGTATATAAAGGTTAGAAGTGCAGTGTTAGTACTATGGGAAGGATGGAAGCCCTGCTGCCTGGGGGGACAGAAGTTCTTGCTGCAGGAGATAGTTTAGCAGTTGTTTAGGAATACAGTTTGCAAGTACTTTGGAGATTTTATGAATACATTTTCAAGTATTTTGGAGAGGCGGATAAGATTGCTATAGGTTAAGTTAGTGATGTCTGCTTAATTTCCTCCTTGTGTAAAGGGATAATGTGCAATATTCTTCAGAATGAGATGGAAAATGGGATTTCGGGATTGACCTCTTGATAAGGATTGAGACAGGATAGGCAATGCTTTTGTTTTAAGGTACTCGCTTGGAAGGTCATCAGCTGAAGTAGAGCATGGTTTGGGTTTGTTTAAGAGTAGTTTTATATAGTATATGGGCACAAGTTTGAAGGTAAAAGTGGATGCGATGATACATGGCTATTGGGCAGGGTCAGGATTAGAAATTGGGAAAGCTTTGGTTTGGGATGCTATACTATCTATGAAATAAAAGTTGATTTTTGGAGATTTAAAAAAAGTAGTTTGTTTTTTGGCATATTGAGCATGAGATGTTAGTTAAGAACATTTATTTAATAGCTAACCAGAAGTTTTCTTAGGGTTATGTTTACCATTGTTCTTAAAGTTGTTATAGCATAGTTTGTACGATGATTAGTTATAGGTTTTTACCCTACTACAGAGTAAGTTATGAGATCTTATGTCATGTTTATTCATATTAATACTTGTTTAAAAGGGTTTTTGTAATGGAATAAAGTCCCCCGAAACCCCAGTCCATGCAGGAGCTAACTCCACCCTTCAAACTTTTGTAATTCTATTAAGCATGGGATAAAAAACGCTAAATATATATATATATATATATATATATATATATATATATATATATATATATGGATCCCTATCACATGGTCGACAGGCCATATGATCGATTTTCATTTGGTCGACAGTTCATTTGGTCGACAAGCAGTTTTATGTGGGGGGCTTCGCCTCCCACACCCCCCCTAACTATATATATCAACTCCAGGGTCACACAACATTGGGGAGGGGGGCAAATCTGCCTGTCGACCAAATGAAAATCAGTCAAATGGCTTGTCGACCATCTCAGGTAGACTCATATATATATATATATATATATATATATATATATATATATATATATATATATATATATATCTGTAAGTGTAATATCCATAATATCGAAGGGGGATATCATTTGCAGCATAGACAGGTGTAAATCTGCAAACACCTTATTAGTCTGTGTGAAATTAGGATAAACTGTTTTCCAGAACAACAAAAAGAAAACTGATATTAAAAATCTGACGATGAAGTAAAATAAGAGAATAATAAAAATTAATGAAATGGACTGCATTCTGTTACTTGGATCATCTCAGCTCATATCACACTGGTTCAGCCACAGGAGTTGTGTCAAAATGTCATGTTGATTATTTTTGTGATACGTACAAGGAAAATATTGTTTCCTCATATGTGCCTCCTTCATAGGATGTCTGATCTTGCAGCCCCAGGGAAAAAGAATGATACAGGCTTTATGCTACTTGTCAGACATCACTCTTTCCCCTAGGTGCAACAATCATGTAGAGAGAATGAGCAAACAATAATGCTCAACAGGGTGGGCACTATTGGGTAAATAATGCAACACCCAGTAGTGTTGTGAGGGCTAGTGCTAGAGGCAGAGGGCCTCACCACTCCTGGAAGGTCTGCTGCTATTTCCCCAATACAAACCACCCTGGAGGGCATTATTCCACTGAGAAAATGGGCTGTTGCATTGTTTGGTATATATAAAATTATATTTTTGATGTAAAATAGTTCTTCTGCTTCATGGCTATAACTCCTGGTTGGAGGGGTGGGTTAGGGGTGGCTGGATGAAAGTAACCATCACTGACCGTCTTTTTGTTTGCTTTGTTTTAAGCACTCACTATCTGGCTTTACAGAAGTCTATATCAGATCATCGAAACGGCTCATTATCGAATGCCATAACGTCGAACTGCAAAACCTGAACCCTAACAATATCGAAACCTCAAAACAGCAAATTTTTTCCCAGGGAAAAAATTTGCTGTTCCAAGAAACACACACACACCACAAGCACACTAAAAAGCAGCAATCCATACACATACACTTAAAAAGTTACATCTAACCCTACACTACACTGCACATACATTACTATGTATCCACTTACCTTAACCCAGACCCTAACCCTAAGGTCTGTCACTATCGCACACTCACCTCACCTGTGTCCTAACCCTAACTCACTTAACCCACCCCTAACCCCAAATTCTCACTATCGCGCACACACCTCACCCGCGCCCTAACCCTAACTCACTTAGCCCACCCCTAACCCCCAAATTCTCACTATCGCACACTCACCTCACCCGCGCCCTAACCCTAACTCACCCAACCCGTGCCCTAACCTGAACATCTGCACAATCACACACTTACTTTAACCCAACCCGTAACTTTCCACTGCATTGCTGAAAACAGCGAAGCCACAACAACAGCCAACCGAATTCTTTCCCTAGGAAAGAATTCAGTTTTGTGCAATTTCGCTGTTTTCAGCATTCGTGATGTTGGGTTCAGTATTAGATCATTCGAAATTCTGCCATTTCGATGATCTAATATAGAACCACTTTACAGGACTAGTGTAGATGGAATTTAGACAGAGTAGGTATACTTGCAGGGGCTTCTCTGGAGGAAAATGCCAAGCTGCCTGCTGTCGTTTACTTATTTTACCTCTGCAGGACTTGCGTGATTTGTGTGAAACAACTTGGAATATTTTAATTTATGGCAATATATTTGTCCATATGCTTGGAACAAAGGTGAAATGCATTACATGATCATCCTGTTTCAACAAAATCTGACATCTGAATTGTACATAGCCATGGCTATAATTGCTTGGTGAGGGGTTGTCTGGATAAAAGTAAATGATGCTCTTGTCATCTCAAAAAATAATATGCATAATAGAACACCCAGCTCTAAAGACCTTCTGCTGTGCTGGTGACACCCACACATCAGGACTGTATACATGGATACATGACATGGGCTTAGTAGTGGTCTGTGTCCTGAACCCCACCTAATCTAAAACCAGTCCTGCTCAGAGATGTACATAGTAGGTCACTGTAGCTCATGTGGAGAGCTGGGTATGATGGGATTTATTTAATTTTTCTCCCAAACCTCAAAGGTCACTATCTTGTGTTGGGCTGAGAAAAAGTGTGGTCATTATTTAACTTTCCTCACAAACTTTAGAGGGGCACACACAGGGTCCCTAAGATTTTACAGGAAAAGTGTTCTGTCAAACAATTTGAAAACATCACTGTAATTACTTTTTTTTCCCATTTTCCTCACAAACATCACATGCATATACAGGTGTCTCTCTTTTGGACAAGGGTAAAGAAACATTTATTTATATATCTGTTTTCTACAAATATGACATCAGAGGGGTACACAAAAAGTGACTATCTTTTGCAGGTAGGGGTGAGGAGGCATGCTGTATATACAAACCACAGCAGTAACCTGAAATGTATGACTTGGGCTATTTGTCCTTTCATTTTCATCCTAATTTAACACCAGATGTGGATCTACAGAAACTGGCCATCTTTTTTAAGCTGGGGTAGGAAGGCAAATTCTGCTTACAGATATAACTTGTATATCATCACAAGCTTTTTTCTTCTCAGTTTATTGTGAATTATTTTGTCAACTTTGAGTACTAAGCCTTGGATACAACTCGTTTCTTCCTTGAAATAAAAACAAAAGTTTGATTAAATTCCTTTCCCTATGCATAACTTTTGTTCAGATGATTATTGGATCAAAAGGTTGGAAAAAAAGCTCCAAAATGCACCTCAGAGCATCTGTAACCCCCATGGCTTCTGGGTGCCTAGCAGCCCATAGACCTCCAGCTTACTTTAATTATTACAGTGCAGTCTTGGTCAGTTAGCATGTGCTGAAAGGATGCAGGAAAACACAAAGTTGAAGAGCAAGACTGAATGTTTTCCCTTAATCATTATTTCTGTTCAGGCTATCATCAGATGTAAAGTTTTTTTCCTAAAAACTATAAAATGCACCTCAGAAGCATCTAGAACCCCCTGCCTTAATGCAGTTGTTGTCTCCACAGTTATCAGAATCCAGTCTTGCCTACTTAAAATGTCTTGAATAAATGCAAAAAAAAAAAAAAACAAAAATGATGATTAAAACAAGCTCTGAGAAAAAGGAACAAAAGAGCAGCCTGGATGGTGCAGGTACATAAGGATGGGGGTCACCAGGTGATCTGTGGGTGGGGAGTTAGTGGGCAGTAGTGGTTGGTACCATCGAGTCCTTTCACCTAGAGTGCCTGTTGAACACACACACACACACACACACACACACACACACACACACACACACACACACACACACACACACACACACACACACACACACACACACACACACACACACACACACACACCTTCTAATGCAGTTAACTACGTTAGTTTCATTTTACCTTTTTCCCCATGCTCTCTAAACACAGCTGTATGAGTGCTATTGCCGCTCATTGTAATTGTTACTTTTCTGGGGGGTTTTTAACTGTCACTAAACAGTTGCATTTAGTGAACAACAGCAACATGGTTGCTATTTTTCCCCTTCATGCTTCACAGCAGCTTAATATGCTACCATGAAGTCACATACTTGTTCCCAGACTCCACTTGTACATTAATACCCTGGTAGAGAATATGTGCTCTCCAACAGTGTATAGGAGTTATGTTCTGCCTATTTTCTAACAAAGCTTCATGGGGGTCGGGGCTTCTCTCCCTCATGAAGGGCTGAAAAATGTGGTTCTCAAAAATGTTACCATCATTCATATTCTTAATAAGTTGGAATATGTGAGATTAAATTTCTCAGTACTTATGCAATGTGAATTGAGCAAATTGACTGACTTTTAAGAGTCAGACGTAGTAGTTCTGAGTCCTTGTAGAACAACCTAACAAAATTTTAACTTTGGTATACCAGCATAAGGATATATAAAAATTAAACCAAACTGTATCATATACTACTGAAGGAAACTAGATTTTCTACCATGACAGCCTGTTAGCACCCAGAAGTCAGTGAAGAAAATGAATCCTTAATTAGAGAAGTTAAGTCATCATTCTGTGTGCCCATACCAGAGGGGACAATGGGAAAGGTGTCATCTGTTTGCTAACTGGGGATAGTGGGGTCCAATGGTTTACATCGCTGCAGAGGAGAAAGCTCTCCACTCCAAGCCCCTACTGCTTGCTTTAACCCTGTACCTTCTCAAGAAACTTGCACAGGGCAGAGGGTTAAATGAAGCCCTCATAGCTGTCTGTACAGTGGCTACAATTTGATCAGATCTCACCCGAAACAGAATGAATGGGCAAAGGATTGAAACACTGACAACAGCTCCATTTGGCTTTAGGAGAGGAGGCAAAAAAATCTACATATATAATATAATTACATTAAAATAGTCAAAGAATCATAAATGGTAAAGGCTAAAGACAGTCTGTGCATAAAGAGTGATGTAACCCAGGCCATCCCCTGCTTAAAAAATGACATCAATTCTAAATTCTAAACAGTAAGATAAACACTCCTGAGTTTTAGCAGTAAACAGCAGATGAGTTACTTCATAAGTCTGCCTTTGTCTGAGTTCATCAAGTCCCTTGGCAACGTTATTTTTTTAGTAATTACAAATTTTCTTTTATCATTATGTGAATTTCTTGAAATGCTTCAGGAATATTATTGGGCTATTATCCTTGAAGGAAAATTAAGATACTACAAGAATTTTGGACTTTGGGTTCATTTAAAAGCATTGGATTTGCTCTTACATTTTCTTCCAGCTTTCTATATGCCGCATCATGTCTTTTTGCTTGCTTTATGCACAAGTCGTAGCCATCAGAGGACTCCCAAGTTAACACATCCATCGCTGCAGAGTCACAGACTACACCATCTGATTTGGACAGTTCTTGTATGACTTTTTCTGTGGCATTAATGGTCCTTAATACTTCAGTTGTGATGTCACAAAGGGTGGCAGCTGACAGCCTCTAAGAAAGCCATTTAAGATGAATATGTGTGAGATATGTAAGGAAGGATGAAAAGGACTTTCAATTAATAAACTGACTAGAACATAACAGCTTTTAATTAATAGGCTGTGATGGTCATTAACAAGCTCTTGATCAGAAATAGAACTACTTCAGAAGGAAAGTTTTTGATCTGGACCAATACCTTCTGAATTGCAGCATAATGTAAAAAAGACAATCATAAAAAATGAATACTAACAGGGAAAAGTCCATGTCATTAGGGAGTTTCAATAGCAAAAGGTGTCAGCATATACAACTGTAAAACACATTAGTCTTTCAAAGAACACCTCTTTTAGGCACCTCTGAATATATGAGGCCCTTCTGTTAGCGTGCACAACCTCTTTTCTGGGTCCTTTACTTGCCATCGATTATAACGTAATTAACAAGCCAATGCTGCTTTGTAAGTGCCCCACAGTTCTTTTGAAATGAATACAGAAGGACGCATTCACATTCGAAAAAGAAACTATGTAAGTAAGCAGTGTACTGTGATTAAGCACTAATATCTGTCCATTGCTTCCTGTGCAGTCCCAAGTGTGCACTACCAGTTACCTTTTGTGCAACAATATGTCGAGATTTTATGTGCCTTATGGGTCCTAATAATTAATGACTAACACACACACACGGAAAAAGAGACAAACTTTCAAGATTGACAGGTAATTTTGCATGCTTTATTGTCTGGATAGTAGAATTTTTTTCTTAAATCCAGAACGTATTAGTTTATCTGATAATATGTGTAGATGTCAAGGAATCACATAGCAATGCTTATTTTTAAGTTTAGTATAAACTGTTTTTTGGAATAATAAAATATCTTGTATGGTAACACATTTGATCCAAAGGCATGTGTAGCCCCTATCTGAAAATTCACATATCTGTGTATACAGCACACATTCAAAGATTTCACCTGTCCTCGCTTAGTCTCTGAGGACTTACTATGTATTCCATTCTTCCGCTGTAGAATGTAAAATTACCCATTTTTCATCTCTAAACCCCCGTAATTCATACAGTTATCTGAGAGCATGCAACTAATGCTTTGAACAGGTTTTTATTTTTGCTGAGAGAAGTTGTTGTTTTAAGGGAGACAGTTATTCTGTCCTGTTATACCTTGTCATCAACAATATTCAGATGAAAGATGTTTATTCGTTCATAGGTGTTTACTAGGCTAACAACCACAAGGGGCTTTTGAAGCATAGCCATGCATCCCAAATCTCTGATAAGTTCGGGTACTCTTGATAAGTATAAGCAGGGGCATGGAGATGAATCATTTAGAAGTAGAGGCCTGGGAGATGAACCACTTGCCAGTGTCCACTAGAGACATAGGTGCCATACCAGGGATGAATTTCCTGTTCCCCATCCAATTATCCAGTTCACACTTGAATTGGATTAGGGAGGAACTCTGCTTCACATGGATGGGGAGCCCGCTCCCGAGACAGGGTAGTCTCTGGGATACATACCTGTCTCTCCAGAAGCTCCTATTTATATTATAGGCAATGTTTAAATCTTTAGAATGGGTAATTCTGGTGCTGTTTGTTTTGTGACTGTGCAGGAGGCCCATCAGAGTGGGGTCTGACAATGTCTTGTATGCCAGGCATACATTTCCTTTCAACAGCTTGTAGGAGACAGAATACAGGGATAGGACCTTAAGGTATTCTGCACAGGACATGTTCTGTGGACATTCCAGTTGTTGGATATGCCTGGTTAGGTACATACCAAAGTGGGCATTGTACTCAATGATAGGTCTGATGAATGCTGAATATAGTGTAACAACGACTTCTTGGGCCTAGATGCCATACCTATATTTATAAGGTGCACAACATAGAATGATTTCCTCACTACTGTAGACACATGATGGTCAAAAGCTATATTACTATATATGTGTGTCCCCAAGTCCCTTGACTTCTGGGCCAGTTCTTAGGAGTGTGTTGTCAATATGATATTTACCAGGAACAGATGACTTCCCGAAGGATACTATTATACATTTCTTACATTTAGTTTTAGTCCATGGCTCTAACATCAATTATTTGTCTGCGTCAGCCCTTCTTAGAAAACATTTGTGTCAGTGTGATATTCAATAACAGCTCCTAATTTGCAATCATCTGCAAATTTAGTCAGCCAGAGACCATTGACATTGGCCTTAACTTCTGAGAAGTAAATGCCAAAAAGGAGTGGTTTAAGGACTGATCCCTTAGGGACTCCACTTGTGACTGGCCACTTGCAGAGGTGGACTTCCCAGTTCCAAGTTCCTGGGTCCTGCCTGTGAGCCAGTTGGCTATCCACCCAGTGACATATGAGTTTGTACCTAACCTCCTGAGTTTGTTAACAATGCCCGAGTGGGGTATTGTATCAAATGTCTTGGTCAGGTCAAGGCAGGCAGTGTGAACCATTTTGCTGTCCACTAGGTTAAGTAGGCATGACCTGCCCTTGATGTAACCAAACCTGGTTGGGTACATTGTTTGGAGGTTTACTGTGTAATTATTGATAATTTCCATGATAATTCTTTCCATGACTTTGCATATTTTGCATATAAGACTAGTGAGACTTGTGGGTCTGTAGTTCCCAGGGTCTGTAGATGATCCACTTTGTGGAGAGAGATGAACGTTGCTGCTCTCCATTCATGAGGCATGAAACCTGTTTGGAGGCTACAGTTAAATAGCAATCCCAGAGGGCCTGATAGGTCATGTTTCACGCTATTCAGAAAGCATCCTGGGGTATTGTCTGCACCCGATGATGCAGTGTTTTTTGCCTTAAAAAGAGCATTAAGGATCTGTTCCTTCGGGATAGCAGTAGCAGTTATACTTGATGGAATTTCTGAGTAAAGGTTGAGGGGGAAGAGAGGGGTAAAGTTGGAGTTGAATTTGTTGGACAGTAGGTTTGCTATATTTTCTGCTCAGTATAGGTGGCTCCATTTAGAATGAGCTCTGCACACAATTGTGTATTGCCTTTGAGGTTGTAGACATACCTAAATAATGCCTTGTGGTTGTCCTTGGTTTTGGTAGATTTTATTTGTCCTCAGAGTTGTTTGTTTAGTTTGATGAGAGTGTTTTTATCCTGCTGGGTGCTACACCTCCTAATTCTTTATTGATTTTTTGATTCCACCAGGTTGGCTTGTTTTTTGGAGTTAGTTGTTTACTTCTTCCTGGTGGGTACAGCTGCCTCTATGCAGCTATTAACATGTTTGTACAGGTTTCTGTGAACAGTTCTGCACAGGTAGCAGATTTCTCAGGATTTATTAGGGCTTGAAATTTTGCCAGGTTATCACTTAATAGCAGGAAGTTAGCCTTAAAGTAGTTTCTGAATATTCCAGGGTTAGCTGGGCTTCATGTTTTATTTTTTACTTCAAAGGAATCCATTTTTTGGTCTGACTTTACCAGAGAAGACACTACACTGGGGGGGGGGGGGGGGGGGGCAGCACTCTCCCATATTAGTGAGGACCAGATCCAGTATGGTTGCACCCCTGGTTGGTGTATTGACAATCTGGTCCAGGGAGTTTGTGTTTACAAAATCCAGGAATCTCTGTGCCTGTACATTTGGTATCCTATAGGATTTCCAGTTAAGAGTGGAGAAATGAAAGTCGCTCATGAATATGGTATTGGGTTAGATGGTGAGTGTTTCCAATAAGTTTAAACATGTGGTATGGGTTTCCTGGGTCATAGAGTGGGGCCTATATCTTGCAAGGAAGTGGTACTGGATTTTGCCTGTGGTAATTTGAACAGGGAGAAGCTCAAGTGCATTGTCCTGTTTGACCAGCCTTGAGGTATGTTTATTTTTTATGTAAACTGAGGCACCTCCACTTTTAGTCCCTGTCTGTGTAGTAGCTGGTCTAAATGTGTGGAAAGTAACTTTGCACTGTCGGTGTGCTCTCTGCGACTTTAAAGCATGTCTCAGTGACTGCATGGATGTCAGCATTCTCTACTGTGAAGAGAGCTTCTAAGGAGTGGAGGTTTCTGTTTAGACTCCTAGCACTGAGAAGTAATACCTTTGGATTTTCTTGGTTTTGATTTGATATGTCAGGAGTACTTTTAGTTTGGTATTGCCTAAAAAAGGCATCATGGAGGAAGATGATGTTTTAGCTAATATTCAAAAGCCTAGATGGAAGAGGTGCAGAATATCCCTGGCAAAGCAGCATGGTCTGTTGACCGTCTCCTTCCATGGTGACAAATACTGCACCCACCAGAAACTAAGCCAATTATTAAAGTCAGTCATCTTTTGTTTGTATTGTGGCATCATCCTTGGAGAAGGTAAAATGCTGCTCAATGCTAGGCTCATATCACCATGGGATACATATTTATTTATTTTGTATTTATTTATTTACATTTGTTAACCGGGAGTGTCCGACTGAACGTAGGTCCATTTTCAGCAGTGGCCTGGGGAGAAAAGCTCCACAGTTAAAATAAACAGACAGTAGTTACATTGGATTACATAGTGATTAACAATTTAACATAGCAATTACTTACAACATATTTACAGATGAAGAACATAGTACATCAGTAGACAACTAGAATCTTTATCTGTGAAGTACATAACAGAGATTAACAAATGTTACAATAAGAAGGTCCTGCTGTATAATAAGTACTAGGCTTATGAGCATCTGAGCTTGCTATAATCAAGGTAGTTAGTGGAGTGGAAAGAAAGGTAGTGGTTGGATGGGGTGGGTGATATTAGAGTGGGAGTTGCAAGGGCATAGCCATCATGTTTTTAGATGCGCTTTTAGTAAAGTTTTGAAGTCGGTGCATGACGGTATGGAGGTAATTGTGGGTGGGAGGGAGTTCCATAATTTGGCTATGGTGCAAGAGAATAGTGCTTCACCAGCAGAGTTATTAGCTTTAGTGATCTGCAAGTGATTTTGTTGCTGGATCTTAGTGATCTGGTGGTGCGATAGGGTTGGAGTAGTTTCTGGAGGGATGGGACATTTAGTGGATGGTTTACTAGTTTGTGGGTGAGTGAGAGTTGATACCATTGAAGAAGGTGAGGGAGTTCAAGCCAGCCCAGTTCAGCAAGTGAGAGACAGTGGTGACTATGGTAGGATGCCCCTGTGGCGAATTTGGCGATTTTGTTGTAGCAGGTCTCTAGCTTGTTTAGATCGCATTGCCTTAGGTTGGTATATATTGCAGGGGCATACAGTAGGGTGGAGATAAGGTGGGAATTTGCTATTGAAATCTTTGCTGCTTTGGTGAGAAGTTGCTTATTTCTGTATAACGCTCCTAGTTTTTTGTGGACTTTTTTTATGGTCATGGATATGTGAATGTCAAATTTTAGTTTATTGTCTATTTCCACTCCTAGCAATTTGGTGTGTTCAGTTGGGTATATAGCGGTGTTGTCTTTTGCTGTGATGTTAAAGTGAGAGTTGTTTTGAGTATGTTTGGTGGGTTGGAAGATGAGTAGTTTAGTTTTGTTTGGGTTGAGTATTAACTGGGCATCGGATAACCAAGTTTCAACAGAGGAAAAGGCTTCCTGTGTGACTTTTTGCAGTTTGGGTAGGGACTGGGCTGAGCAGATGATGGTTGAGTCATCTGCATATTGTATGAGTGTGCCATGTTTGGTGGCAGAGGCTAGATTATTGGTGAAAACAGAAAAGAGTAGGGGTCCAAGGATGGATCCTTGGGGAACCCCTATGGAGACAGGTAGTTGGGGAGATATGTCATTCTGCCATACAATGGATTGTTGGCAGTCAGACAGGTAACTCTGAAACCAGTTGGTGACTGATTGAGAGAAGGATAGGTTATTGAGGACAGAGACAAGTTGTTTGTGTGGGACCATGTCAAATGCTTTAGATAGGTCTAGGAAAGTAGCAGAGGAGAGATAGCCATTGTTTTTATGCTGAAGGATAGTGTTAGTAAAGGAGAGTAAGGCAGTGGTGGTGCTATTGTTTGGTCGGAAACCATGCTGAGTATTGGAAAGGAGGTTGTTAGTAAGGAGGTAGTCTAAGACCTGAGAGTGTACACATCTCTCTAGTATTTTGGAGAGTGGAGAGAGAATAGCTATGGGGCGGTAACTGGTTAGTTCTGTGGAGGGTCCGCCTTTGTGGAGGGGAATTATATGTGATACTTTCCACAGTGTGGGAACGTAACTTTCTGACAGAGATCGGTTAATCAAGATGGATACTGGGTAGGCCAGAGCATCAGCTGCGATTTGCAGGTATTCACTTGGGAGGTTGTCTGCTGCTAATTTAGTGGGCTTAAGTTTAGTTAAGAGTTTTTTTATGTTGGAGGTAGATACAGGAGAAAAATAGAAGGCAGTGGGGCGATTACTAGTTGAAGGTGTGGGTTGGAGGGGAGGGGGGTTGTGTTGTTTAGCTAGTGGATAGTATGGTTTGTGTGAAGTGTGTGTTGAATGAGGTAGCAATATTTTCTGAGGAGTGAGGGATGTTAGGAGGAGGGGTACTGACTTTACCTGGGTGAAGGATGGAGTTTATGGAGGACCAGAATTGTTTGGGGCTGTGTTGGAAGGAGTATAGGGCAGACTGGTAGTATTGGAATTTGTCCTGTTTTATTAGCTTTTTGACTCTATTGCATAGTTCTAGGAATTTCTGTCTAGTTGAGGGGGTTTTGGTTTTGCACCAGTGCTCCCAGGCTTTATCCCTGTTTTTCATTTCTGACTTAGTGGTTTTCTGTAGCCATGGGGAGGGCTGTGCTTTGGTTCTGGGAAGTTTTATGGAGGCATGGTAATTAAGGATGCCCAGAAAGATAGTATTAGAAAAATCAACTGCGTCGTCAAGACTGAGGTACTTTAGAGTATGCCAGTTACATTCTTTGAGGGATGAGATGAATGTGAGTGGATTAAAGTTTAGTTTTTTTATGTATTTGACGGTAGATGACAGGTTTAGCTTGATATAGGTATTTTTTGAGTAGGAATGTTGGGGAGTGATCACTGAGGCTATCTGATAAGCAGCCTGTTATATATGACTGGGGGCTCTTACTGACTAGTTTCCAGTCCAGGGTAGTGTGCTTGCTGGAGTTTTTATTTATCCTGGTTGGCAACTGGACTAGTTGGGTGAAGCCATGAAGGTTTACATGATGGGTTGGATGGTTGTCAGAACAGGACTGCCAGTCACTATTGAAATCACCTAAAATGATAGTTTCTTGGGGGAGATGGTGGGTAGACCAGCTGAGCAGGTTTTCTAGTGGAGGGATGTTTTGGCCAGGTGGGAAATAGCATCCAATTATGTTGATGGTTTTGTTTTGGTTTATTTTGAGGTTGGTATATATTATTTCTTCATTGCCTATTTGTGGAGCTGATGATTTTAAGATCTGGATGTTTAGATGCTGTTTAAATATTATAGCTACACCGCCTCCTTTCTTGTTTAGCCGGTCTACTCTTAGTATGCCGTAACCTGTAGGGAGTATTTGCTCACTGGTAATGTGAGGTTTTAGCCAGGTTTCTGTCAGGATGACTATATCTGGGGAGTACAGGTCTATGGTGGCATGGAGTTCATGGACTTTGTTGAATATACTTCTAATATTTAGGCTTAGTAAAAGGAAGTCACTTGGCTTTCTATTGGCTGTAATATGGGAGAAGTTGTGGTTTCTAGTCTGATTATGAGGACTGGGGTTGGAGATGGTAGGGCCAGGGTTGGGGTGGATGTCTCCACTTAGGCCTAGTTTTGATATGATTGAGGTTATTAGTTTTCTCAGTTTTTGAATGTGTTTGTTTATAAGAAAAACTTTACAATGGTGCTCTGTGGGTAATAGGTATGGTGGGAGGGTTACTATGTTAAGTTGTAGGGATGCATTATATTTGAGTAATATAGTTGGTAGAATATGTGGGGGGTGCATAGGGATGATTCTTGAGTTGGTGGGAGGGGAGCTGAGTGAGGGTGAGACATGAGTGGTGGTGTGAGTAGTAGTACAGTTGTAGTGGTTGAGTGGGGGAATGATGGAGCTTTGGTAGGATGTAAGATATGCAAGGAGAGTGCATGCAGTGAGCATAAGTAAGGTATGCTTGTACATGTTAGTTGAGGAGATGTGATAGTAGTGGAAAGATGGAGGAGGTAGCATTTGGTTAGTGCTGTGGTTGGCTATTGGAGCCATTCCAGCTATTGCAAGAGATCCATGATGTATCTCTTCCTAAAGCCTAATATGTTTCAGGTCATTTACACCCACATGGACTTTGACTGAGTCATATGCTACTTGTGGTCCAATGACCTTAGTGTGTGCATAATGTGGCATATCCTAGCCCATGATAAGCAACTGACCATGAGTTTCTCCTTACTCAGCCTGGTGAGAGTGACATCAGTGTGTCTCACAATGGAGTCTCCAATGACCAGAATGTTGGATTGTGTGGTGTCTTGCCTTATGGGCTTAGAAGTAGAGGCTTCATGAGATGTGTCTATATGTGTTGATGTGGGTGCTGTTTTGAAAAAGGGCATTCTGAGCTGATGAGGGTATTTGCTATAAGTACTTCATCTAGGATGTATCTGGGGTTTAGGAAGGTTGCATTTAAGTGCCTCAGCATATGTGGGTCTATGTGACTGCCTTGAATTGTGTGTGATGGCTGCAGCATGTGTATTACTGGCAACCTTATTCAGATTAGGAGTACTTTTATCTGGGAGCTTTGCCTCCAGTGACATTGTGTAAATGCATCTCTCACATATCACATCAGTTTGTTTGAGAATGTGGTCTCTTATGTGCTTGTCTTGACTAGGAGGAAGGCTTTTCTTAAAATCAGTCCCTTAGCTAGTATCTGAATTGCATATTGGTAAATGCTACATGTACTGCCATAGCCATGCCATTCATGTGAGTAGCCGTGGCACACTGTTCCACTGGTGTATGTCTCTTCTGGTCCAGTGCAATAAAAAAGTTCTTGCTTTATATTGTACATCTTAGTTGTTCAAGACTCCTATAAAGCACTGGAAATATATCCCAGTACTTATGAAAAATATGGCTGATTTTCATATACAACTACGTTCCTTAATCCACCACATTAGTATGAGATGTTCTCAGAACCCTTTCAAGTTATGGTTTGTGTCGTATTAAACACCTGCTGTGGTTATGAAATTGTCTTCATTAGACTTACTAACAGACTGTATGACTATCTTATGTGAGCTTACAGCTTCATGCACTCTCACTGTCTCTCTTGGGTTGCATCTTACACTGATAAATTCATAAGTTTAGTTAGGGTGGGTTAATGGGGCAGCCACTCCGGATGGAAGGTGTGATAAAATGAGAGGCTGACAGCCCAGCCAGATAGAATCTTGTAAATAATTCTATGTCATTGTAAATATTAATAGGATCCAAGTGCTGGTTTCACAAATGTAAGAAAACTGTGTTATGTGCTGAGCTTCAAAAATGTAGCCATAGTGCACCCTGCTACAGGAAAGCTGGTAAGTAAAGAATTTTACAACTGTGTTTGATCTCATGCTAGAATACAGGATGTCTGCAGCTGGAAATTCTTTCTGTTGTCTTAAGACAGAGATAATTACTAGGTTTCATATGTAAAGTGTCTTTTATTGCTGTGACTTCCTGGCAGCTGCAGATTACAAAGAAATGTTACATTTTGAGTTCTGTTAGCCTGGGAACTAAATCAGAAGTGACAAGAATTATGTACTCAGCAGCAATGTGCATTATCAATTTAAGGACTATCTCAGAAAGAAAGAAGTGCATTTTGTATTTTGTTCTAAAGCTGACAACAACTCACCAGCACTTTGCCTTGCTCTGTAAGTAGGATTTAAATCTTAGTATTTCTCTTAGAGAAAGAGAGATAGGAATATAGCCAGATTAGTGTAGATGCTTTCTATATTTGTGTGAGACTATCCTACAATGTTGTTTTAAAGTATTTCCTGTGATTTCTGAACTCTCTATTGTCACTATGTTGAATTAATGAGTATTGTCTTGTGCTTTTATTATTTATTATTAAATATTTTAAACCTTTTAATTGTGACTGTTTTGTGTAATGATATATAAGCTCTTACAGTACTTGCATGTGTCTGGTGATACTGTACAAGACACTTTAGAATAGCTTTAAAAGTTCTGGTCATGCTTACCAATTGGATAATACTAACATTACACAGTAGAATTGGTCACCCTTTGCAAGGGCCTTATAGTAGCTGATAAGAGTGGTTGGTGGCTGTTGGTAATACCTTATGGTCTGGGCAGAAGGGGGCATAGCTAGTGAACCTGTGCCAGCCTTCCCCAGGAGTGTCTGTGTGTTTGTATATAAACCAAATCTCAAAGTGTGTGTGTGTCAGCTACTACTTGGGCAGGGACACGAAGCACTGGTTGGACAGAGAGGGTACTGGAGGTTTTGGCTTGACTACTCGGCTGTGATCTGAACCCTATAGCTATGCCAGTGGGGAGTCTTATTGGGGATCTGGAGAGAAAGGGAGAAACCAGACCCAGACTGACTGTGATCTCTGTGCTGTTAAGAGAAATTGTACTTCACTGTGTGTGTACTTGTTATCCTCCCAATATGGACTTCCCTCACTGGTATTAGTGGTGAGGATTGAGGCTTCTTGATTACTGGGCCAGTGCATGGGTGTCAGAGAAGATGTTAAGGGGAGCGATTGGTAGATGCTGATCGGTCAGTAGTACTTTACTGCCATTCATTTCCACACTGACATTTCCAAATGATAGTATAGAAATAAATTCAGATACTGTGGTTGTGATCAGAACTGGACTGAATCACTTCATTTAGTGCTTCACATGTTGTATAAGCAGTAGTAAGCTGCACACTTAATTTAATGTAGCAAATGGTTTGCTACAGTTTTTACATTTTCTTAAAAGAAAGTCGAAGACCTTTTTTTTTTTTTTTGGCTCCTCAATTTACAGCTGCGGGGTGCCATATTGATGAGCAGCACCTGAAATAAATGAGCCAGCTATGGTTCTGGATACACTTAATGTGTGCTATTTATTTATGCCATACAATATAGTTCATATGTAGCATAATATGGCAACATAGTCTATCCATTATGTCTGCTTGCCCCTAGAGTCTTCATATATCATTTTTGAGAACATTTTCTAAAACAATGGCAAGTCTAAGTGCACAAACTTATGAAGACATACTCACAGCTGTGAAGTTTGCAGGCAAATACAACAGAAAATAAAACAAAATGAAAGTATTTGTTGCAACGGGTAAGCCCAGCATATCTACCATGTGGGTTTTGTTGCCTGGCTCCCTTACCCCTTTTACTTTAATATTCTCACTATGAGATTGATGCATCTGGGATAAAAGGAAATAAGCAATAGGCAAAAAATAGTTTCTCTCTTTGCCTGAAAAGCTGCATGCTTGGACAACATAAAAGAAGAAAGCATTTTAAGGAGCAAGACATTGTTCCTGCATGGAGCATGCTACAACATATGGGTAAGTACAGTCTCTCGAGCAGTAAAGCTCATATAACTGTGAAACAAGCAAGCTGCACTTAGCATCCAAATGTAACCTCTCTATAAAATGTATCACGTGTCAAAAAAAAGCACATCCAGCATTTTTTTATTTTCTATGTTTGTAGTATCTAGCCATATTTATAAAGGGTCAGTAATGCTAGTATACTAACCAAATCAACAGAAGAGAAAGACAACAATCTATCAATTAATTCCAAATTGCAGTAACAGAAAAGACTTGCTCACTTTGTGTGCTTATCTTCCACAATTTAATACTTACTCATTCTTTTATCTGCATGTGGGATAACATTTAATGTAATTTCTGCATGTTTGTACAACTTGACTCTGATCATCTCTTCTACACTGCAGGACAAACAATTTTTATCTGCCAATAGTCTAACCAGGGCATAACCAGCTTCTTATGTATTTAGGGCATGGATTGCCCATTTCAAGAGCAAAGCTTGCGATACGAGTCTTGGCATCCATGATGAGAAGATATAACAAAGAAGGTTATGATAGGAAAGACCTGATCATAATTCTTTGTAGGGAATGTAGCTTAACTTACACTCATGTACAACAAATTTTAAGAGGAAACGGATGAGTTCTGAGTGTTTTACAGCTTTAAAAATTGTAACACCTTAACCACCGCCACACAGAGAGAAGCTGCTACACAACAGTAGTAGAAAGCAAAAAAAACCTTTAAAACATATTCAACAATTCTTTTATTTTTTTTGGGGGGTGGCTGGATGAAGTGCTTGAATATGGGTGCTCTTTATGGTTCCTCCTGCTGTAGTGTAGTGTCTAGCTAATAACAGTGAGGGGTACTGAACAAAATCTTTTTAAGCAACTTTCTGATGTCAGCGTACCTTTCAACTGTCCAAATTTTCACAGAATGTCCAGATTTTTGCCTCATATTTTTTGTCTGTTCCTCTTAAAATTTGTGTTTTTCTGGCAACTTATTCAGGAATGAAGTCACTAAATAATGGGAGATATTTGGGGTTCAGACTTCATACCCTTCAGAAAATGCATGCTAGTACAAAACTGTTATTCTAGCAACTTTCTAAGTTTATAACAGCAATACTTTAAAATTGTCCCTATTTCTGGGTCTCTGTCCCTCGCCCCCCCCATTATTTTTGGTTTTGCCCAGATTTCTTGTGTTAAGGGGCTGAAAGGAATGGATGCCAGAAAGGTGCATAACAAGTCTGTTTTTTCCCCAATTTCAGAGCATATTCACATCACTTTATGCACTACAGTTCATTTCATTTTATCTTTCTATTTCTCTATTTACCTGTATCTGTTTATCTATTTATCTATCTATCTATCTATCTATCTATCTATCTATCTATCTATCTATCTGTCTATCTATCTATCCTTTGTTGACCAGGTTAATCCAACTATCGCAGTAGCCACTTTTCAAGTGAATATTTATACTGAATAAAGGAAGTTTAACCAGGGCACCGGAGAAGTTTTAATAATCTTCAATAAATGTCACAGGATCTTTTAGATCCATCTGAACTACCTTCAGCAGATGGGGCCTTGGTTCTTGACAACTGATCTTATAAAAATATAAATATTCATTCTACCTTGCCTTTTTTAAGTATCACTTAGCACCGTTGTGCTTGCAAACTGTCAGTTCCCTCACTGTATACTCACTGGGGTGTTTCCAGTATCCAGGCACCTACTGGGAGGGATCTAAAGCACTAGGTATTCCTGTCCAGTATCCAGGCACCTACTGGGAGGGATCTAAAGCACTAGGTATTCCTGTCCAGTATCCAGGCACCTACTGGGAGGGATCTTAAGCACTAGGTATTCCTGTCCAGTATCCACACACCTACTGGGAGGATTTTAAGCACTAGGTATTCCTGTCCAGTATCCACACACCTACTGGGAGGATTTTAAGCACTAGGTATTCCTGTCCAGTATCCACCCACCTACTGGGAGGGGTCTTGAGCATTAGGTTTTCCTGCTGTTTGAGTAAGTCAAGCAAGTCAAGCAAATGTCAATACTGCTCTGTGAATATTGTATTGTAAACCTTATAAAGTCAGTAGTACTATGTAAGTATTCTGTAAAGTCACGAAGAAGGACCAATTAAATGTTCATGTTAGCAAGATGAATGAAGGTCTGACCACTTTATTATACAGGAAGCCATGTAAAAAAGTGAATGCTCTACAGACAGAAAGTATGCACCCTAACTATGTTCATAAGAATGTGCTGCCAGACTGAATAAGGATGACAATGTTATGTTAGAATCCTTTGCAATGCAGAAGGTTTAATTTCTTTTAAGAGGTTACTCCGAGAAAGAGACAGATATGGCACAGAATGAGGTAATTAGCCACAGGGGAGATTCTTCAAGACCCTATTTGTTGACTAGAAGTAAAGTCATGCATTTTACATCGCATGTGGATAACAAAGTCAAACTTTGCTTGACTTACTCGAACAATGTCAATTTAGTCTGATGTGGTTAAAAAAAATGGCACATTCTCACCACTGATAAGAAGTTTATGGGACTTTTTGGTGATACACCTAGTTTTAGCTTCAAGAACAACCAATCGCTGAAAAAGCTATTATGTGACAAGCCTTTTACTAGTAAGGGACATGTAACTTCAGATAGGAAAGGGACTTTTCCCTTTAGGTCTTGTAACATGTGTAAGCATATTAATAGTATTAGCAGTACTGAGAATGTTTCAACTGGTCGTATTTATTATTTTACTTTTTATGCAGACTGCAAGAATACAGATCTTGTTTACCTTGTAAAGTATGTGGTTATTACTGTGTAGGGAAGACTAATAGGGAATTAAAATACAGGATACATGAACAAAACAATAATATTATGAAAAACGATACCAGGAGCATGTTTTAGCAAATGTTTCCACTCATTTTTTTGTCTTCTCTCTGTTAGAGATAGTTACACTCAACACTAGAGGTGGTAACATCAGAACAAGAACTGAGTACATAGGTTACATAGAAACCAAATGGATTTTAGAGTTACAAGCAGATTGCTACAGAGGTTTAAATAGCACTGTACCTTTAAAACCTGTTCAGAGATCAAGGGGCCTATCTCATTGAAGTCTGCTACAGTGTTCTTAAATGCTGCTTAGTTAGTTAAACAGTTGATCTGATGAAGCGCCTGTGATGGGTGTGAAACCACTTATCTTTTAGTTTTTATTTTGTTTGTTGCTTTAATAAAGTGACTGTGTTAAATTCTGCTGTGCTGATTGGGCTGTCTCTTGAATACAATTTTGGATATTCTGGTCTGATCCAGTTGTATTCCTGAGTGTTTTGGGCTGATTTTTAATTTAGAAAATTACTCTGAATATTCAGATTTACCCGAAACAGTACTGTTTATTCCCAGTGGTCTAATTTAAGTGAAAATAAAAGAATGTCTTGAGATATGTTCCAACTTCAGCTGGTTAAAACCTAATATACAATGACTGGCCATTAATATTCCAAATCGAGCATGCTGATTGGTCAACCCAATCAGCATGCCAGTTGCAAACCCGAGCATATACCAACAAAAAAAGGTCCGGTCGCCCAGACTTTTCTCCATTGGTATACATTAACTTTTAACTTTTTTTTTTTTTTACAAAAATTAAATAAATAAAAACTAAAATCCAGACTCTGGACACAGCAAAGAGACAGGACAGAGAAAATATTATGAAAATCAAGTACGTTATTCAAAACTAAAGACACGTACCTGATTTTTCCTTGTATTTCCTCCATTCTCTCGCTCTCCTACCCCTAAACTGTTTGAAACATTTTTTTTTTTTAAAAAGAAAAGAAAAACGGAACAACAGAGACCTTCTTTTCTCCGTTGCTTCCTTTCCAAAGCACAACAGAGACCTTCTTTTCTCCGTTGCTTCCTTTCCAAGGCATTGATGTACTGGGTATGCATGGGAATACAAATCTCATACGCATGTGCAGCACATCAAAAAAGGCAACAGGATATGTACCAGCTGTGGAAAGACAGCACGGTGCCATTATACAAAAAGAGATTATTTAAGAAAAGTATTTCTTTTCTTAAATAATGTCATTGTATAATAGCAATTACCAACTCCATGGTGTGGTATATTAAGATTTACCCATGGTTGGCTTTATTTAATCACTCAGGCTTCACCCTCGTGATTAAACCACACCAACTGTGGGTAAATCTTAATATACCACACAGACGTTGCCGGTTATTGCTTAAATAATTAACCTTCAATTGTCTAAAACTTGATATTTGTAACCATTGTAAAGCTGAAACAACCAGTATCTAATCTGACAAGGAAATAAAGCAAATATGACACAGAAACATCTAGGAGACTTTTCAACAGCATTCACTGAGTTTTTCTGTCAGTATATTACTAATTCATGTATATTTAATGACAAGGCTTCGACTGCTTTTCAGCACAAGTTTACAAACAAACAAGAAAACAAAAAGAGGATATGAAAACAACATTAGTCTTTATTCTTGGACAAAAGTATTTTTTAATCATACAAAGAACGTGCTGCTTTTTTCTTGTTCATGGGTATATAAATCTGAAGTACATAAGCAGAGAAAAAATATGTACTAAGAACCCATTAAGAAACCAAATGTAATGGCAACCTTTTATTCATCCTTACTAATGGAGGGACTCAAAGAAAGCAGGTAGCTGACGTAATAAGCAGAGAGTATTCAATTTCTTTCTCTGGTGTAGCCTAATGTGCTATTACTACATAAATATTGCTAGATCTCTTATTGAAAATTCATATGACTCATGTTTCCTCTGCATCTGAAACACATTTGATAAATTAGATATGCCTGATACATGGTTTCAGACTATGCCCTTTTGTCCATCTCTCTGTAAGTCATATATATATATATATATATATATATATATATATATATATATATATATATATGTGTGTGTGTGTGTGTGTGTGTATTATATATATATGTTTTATATTAATTTCTATAGTAATCCATGCTAACCCTAGCCCTGCATCTGCCCCTAACCCCAACCCTACAACATGCCTTTAAACAACAGTTCCCATAACACTACCACTGTTCAGATAAATTATGTCTGAAGTTAGTGGTGCATCTAACAAATCATAAGATGACATTAATTGCTATATTTTTTTGATCTGTTGCATTCGGATGTTTAGGTTTTCAGTATTTTGATTGGTTGATGAGCTGGGAGCAGCCATTTGTGATTTAGTCTTTCAGAATTATATGAAGAGTCTTTATGTATTTACTTATTTATTTAATTTTGTGGGCCAGACATATTCTGCTAGATTATATTGTCTATTAAAGGAGAGATAAAGGAACAAGTTGGCAAAGAAAGGCAGAGTAAAACTAAGCAGACAGTAATAATAAAGTAGCTAATATAGTTATAAATATTAGTCACTCCATGAAAAAAGTGATTTTGTTTCAGTAGAATGACATAGGATAGAGCTTAAGTGATCATCCACAGATCTTACTCAGCAGTGACTCCACTGCCTTGTCTGGTACTATTTAATGTTCACTGCACTGTGATACAATATAGTGAGGTTGTGATTCAGAGAGGAGGGAGGGTACTACAGTGACGTAAGTGTGTCATATAATTTAGGCTGCATCTGGATGTATGACCCTGAAACTTACTCCCCCTAAAGCTTTCAGTTTAAGTAAGAAGAAGGGTCTTGAGATCTACTTTGGATTTTATAAACCAGTATATTATACAATGGCGGATTTAGGCATGGGTGCAGGAGTGTGCACCACCCCCTTTTAAAATGTGTTATTTTTTTTTTTTTTTTTTGGAAATTGGAAAAATATACCAACAAAATGTTACATTTTCCGGTTTAAACTTGCATTTTTTTTACTGCACTATGAAAAAGAAAATGCACTGGAAAATGTACAGTACTTTAGTTAGTATGAATTGTTACATTAAAGTTCTTTCATAAGTATTGTGTGATCCTGTAATGTCAAGTTATAGGTATTCAGACCTTTGATCTTTAAGTGAGGTATGCTTATTATAGGCTGAGACATGTAGGACACTGTGTACTGTAATATGTGATTAGGTGAGGCCTTTCTAATGAAATGATGATGAAATGGTGTGTTGTGTTTGGAAATTGTGCTGCAAAGTTAATAATGGTGTGGTGCTGGTAATAACATTTCAGTCTGTAAACAATTTCCAAAAAATCTCCCAAAAAGCCAGATCCTGCTTATAACTCCCTACATCCTAGATTCCTAAAAATAAGTACATTTTGCAATGCCAAATCATTCTTTTTCATTTAAGGTTTTACGTTATAACCAGCATTATCTTAGATGACTGGAAGACTGCAATAATAACAAACATCACATACCTCTCAAATTCTTGACAAAGGCAAAATACTAGGGGCACAAACACCCAAAAATGGGGACAATTTTCAAATTTTGTCTTGTTTGAAAGTTGATAGAAAGCAGATTTGCATTAGCATACATTTTCTGAAGGTTATGAAGACTGAAACTCAAATAGGTTATTAGGATGGTACTCTGCTATCAGCCCTAGGGCCTATACAAGCCTAGCCGTAACAATTCCCTGTCTATTTCTTCCCACACTATTTACTTCCCTGGACCCCTGTCTAGCAGGGTGACTGACATGATCCCCGGGGTGAATTTCCTATCTCCCATCTAATCATCAAGGTTCCTTTTGAAGAGGGCCAAAGAGGCGCTCTGCTTGACATGTATGGGCAGTCCATTCCAGAGTATGAGGAGTCTCTGGGTCAGGAACCTATCCCTCCAGCATGTTTTGTTCATTGTGATGACAAGGTTTAGATCCCTGGAGTGTGTGGCTCTGAGGGATTGGGATTTCTTTAAGTGTAGCATGTCCAGCAGCTCTGGGTTTGACATGGCCTTGTATGTTAAGCAGAGATCACCTCTGAGTAGACGATATGCAACAGAGTATATCTGGAGTTTTTTTAGACAGTTAACAGAGGGCATCTGCTTTAGGCCTGTGATTCTTTTAGTGAGGTACTTCTGTAGCCTTTACAGTTGTTGCAGATGTCTTGAGAGGTACATACCAAACAGGGTGTTGTATTCTATAATGAGTCTAATGAGGGATGAGTACAGTGGGACAATGACCTCCTTTTTTCTCGATGAAAAGCCCTTAGTGATGAGGTGTGCCACATAGAAGAATTTCCTGACTGTTGTGGCGACGTGATTATCGAGGGTGAGACCACTGTCCACCTGTGTCCCTAAGTCTCTTATCACACTTTCGGTGTTTAGTTTACTGCCACCTAGGTGGTAATTCACGGGTACATGTTTTTCCCCAAAGGGGATAACTACACATTTCTTGGCATTGAGCTTGAGTCCATGGCTCTGGCGCCAAACATCTGTTTCTGTAAGGCCCTTTTGTAAAATATCCACATAATTTGGGGATTCATTAATAGCTCCCAGTTTGCAGTCATCTGCAAACTTTGTTAGCCAGAGTCCCTTAGTGTTGGCCTGTACTTCAGAGAAGTAGATGCCAAACAAGCGAGGTCCCTGGACTGAACCCTGAGGTACTCCACTTGTCACTTGTCTGGAGCAGGATTTGGAGTTGGCTACTTTTACAGTGTGGGTTCTGTCAGTAAGCCAGTTGGCAACCCATTGAGTGATGTAGGGATTAATGCCCAGCTTAGTAAGTTTATCTATGATTCCAGAGTGGGGGATGGTGTTGAAGGCCTTGACAAGGTCCAGATAGGTTGTGTGGACCACCTTACCCTCGTCCACGGCTCTGGAGACTGATTCAAAGAAGTCAATCAGGTTAAGGAGGCAAGATCGGCCCTCCATGAACCCAAACTGGGTGGGGTCCAGTGTTTGAAGGTTGCCAGTGTCTTTGTTTATAAGTTCCATGATAATACGTTCCATGGCCTTGCAGATCAGGCTCATCAGACTGATGGGGTGGTAGTTCCCAGGATCCATGGTGGATCCCCCCTTGTGGAGTGGGAAAACTGTAGCTGTGCACCACTCAGTGGGCATGAAGCCTGAGGTGAGGCTATGATTAAACATGACACTTAGGAGAGGTGCCAATTCATTTTGTAGTTCATGTAGTACACAGACCGGGATGTCATCTGGTCCCATGGATACTGTATTCTTGGCTTTGGAGAGTGGGTTTTTTACCTGTGTGGCCGTTATTACCAGAATTTGGCAATCTTTCGGTATTGAGATGGGCCCTTTAGGGGGTGAAGTTGGCACTGAATTGATCTGCCAGGATATTGTCAATATCCTTGGGATCAGTATATTTAATACCATTCTGCTGTAGCTCAGAGCAGATCTGAGCATTGCCATTTAGATTCTTGACACAGCTATAGAATGCCTTGTGGTTGTCTTTGGAATCTTTGGCAATTTTATTTTCGTAACTAGCTTTGGAGGATTTTATGAGGGGTCTCAGCTTCTTACTGAGGCTGGTAAGGGAGTTTTTTGCATCCTGGGATTTTCCTCTTTTCTGCAACAGTTTCTTCCTTTTGTTGTAAAGTTTGTTTATGGCAGGGGACCACCAGACTGGCTTCCTTTTTTTTGGAGGAGAGCGTCTTGGTTCTATTTGGAATGGCATGATTTATGCATGAGTGGATGTGCTCGTACAGTGCCTTAGTGTAGGATTCAGCAGTCAAACTTCAAGTTCCCATCTGCATGGCTGTCATGAAGTTTGTCACTTCTGTCTTGAGTAGCATGAAGTTGGCTTTGGAGAAGTTTTTTACGGAGGTTTCCTTACTGGGGGTGGGGGTGGGATGTGGATGTCAAGGGTGATTAGCTTATGGTCAGACCTGACCAACAAGGGGATGACTATAGGTGTGGAGCATTGATTTTGCATGTTGGTAATGACCAGGTCTAATATATTGGAGTGCCTGGTGGGACTATGGATTAGTTAATCCAGGGCATTGGAATTTATGAATTCCAAGCACCGTTGAACAAAGATATTGGTGCATGAGTAGTTTTCCCAGTTGATGGCAGGGTAGTTGAAATCACACAGTATTAGGGTGTTTAGTTGTATCTTAATATTTTCCAGTATGTTTGGAAATGTGTAGTGAGAATCTTGGGGCATGGTGGGGGATCTGTAGCAAGCTACAATTTGGACTGCAGTCTTACCTAGTGTTAATTGCACCTGGAGAACTTCAGACTCATTGTGTTGGGCAACTAGCCTGGTGGTGTGAATATCCTTGGTGAATATGGACACTCCTCCACCTTTAGCGTTTTGGTCCTGGTTTGGTGGCCATAAAGTGTGGTAAGAGTTGTAGCCTGGTATTGCAGGGTGCTCTATGCAGCCTTGAACCAGGTCTCAGTTACTGCACAGATATCGATGTTCTCCATTTTTAGGAGTGCCTCGAGAGAGCACATTTTGAGGTTTAGACTTCTAGCATTGAGTAGCATTACCTTCAGATTTTGCATGCTTGTACCTGTTATGGTGGTGGTTTTGTCCTTTGAAGTTTGCCTAAAAAAGACACTATAGGGGTGGGCAAGAGCCTTAGCCAGTAACCTGAATCCCAGGGGTAACAGGTGCAGACCATCTCTGGCAAAGCATCATGGTCTGTCGATCATGTTCTCCCAGGCAGACAGATACTGGATCCCCTTTGAATGACACCAGAAGCTTAGCCAATTGTTGAAGTCAATCATTTTGTCCTTATACTGTGGTATCATTCTGGGTGAAGGCAGAATGCTACTCAGGGCTAGGGTCATACCTGCCTGGGCCACATGGTCCGAGAGCTCTTCCATGTCTCTTTTCATGTAGTCCAGGGAGGTAGGTCTCAAGTCATTTACTCCAACGTGGACAATGACAGAGTCATATTTGTATTTGTTGTGGAGTGACTTGAGTGCATGCGTTATGTGGCGGATCCTGGCACCCGACAGGCAGCTGACTGCAATTTTCTCCTTGTTCAGCCTAGTGAGTGGGACATCAATGTACCTGATTATAGAGTCACCTATGACTAAAGTGTTGGGTACGTTGTCTTGCCTTATGGGCTGTTGTTGGGTGGCACACTGGTGTTGTGAGCTATGTGACACTTTGGTTGTGATTGATGTTTGTTTGCATGTCAAATTCAATATTCGATGATTTGTCAGAAAACCAAAAATATTATGAGGAAAACATCAAATTGCAAGGCAAAAATCTGGACAGTTGAGAGGTATGTAATAGCCTTTCAATAAAGTCAATTAACCTGCTACACCAGACCGTTGGCTCCCTATTTTCAAGCTGCCTACACTAAGTAAGATATTTGAAAGATTACTCCATACTGGGGGGAGGGAGCAGAATAGGTCGCAAGTTGTTACAGTCCCTCAGAGGAGAGATGTGGATGCAACCTTGGGCATGTGTTCACTTCACCAAGCTGGTGATGGGTGGTAAACTTTACTGCAGGTATACAGAGTTGTGCATTTACATGGAGGATGTGGGTAAGGGTCACATATTCCTTGCCCAGGGGTGCGGTTAAAACAATACAAACTACAACCCATGTTGGTTGCCTGCATCCACTATGGTAAAATGGGCCAGCCAGAGTGGGAGAGCTACTGATTAGCAAACAGGGGGGCAGAGAAGAAAACTGTTACATTTCAACACTTCTTTTTATGAATAGGTACATAAAATAAAAAAAATGAAGAATTTATTAGTTTAATAGTTGTACACCTGGGTTTGTTGAAAAAAAAAACTGCTGTATTTTACGGATTTTTTAAAATGCTACTCACAGTTTAGTGATATTATTTTGTGACAGCAGTTCAAAAGGTCACTCACAAAGGAGTCAAAGACTTGCCATGCATAGTTGTGTTGATTCAGAAACGGCATAGATGTGGACTGCACTGATGCAGAAATGTTAGTACTGCAGTAGGATGATTTCACTTCAACAAGTTTCATGTAATACAGACAGTGTAGACACCAATGTGAAGCATATGCACATCACTTGACTGTTCATAGTCATCACAGCGGAGACCTCCCTCATATACCATGGGCTAACTGCCCTGAAAATTCATTAGGCTGACTGTGATGTACTCCAAGGCATCTATAGCAGGAACAGCCCACATATATGGTACCTCTTATGTGGTTCTCAGCTACCTCTGGATACAAAAGTATCTATTGCCATTAACATTCTGGCCACAGGAACTTCCTACCTCTCATGGAAAATACACTGGGGAGGACTGGAGGATGATGAAAATAGAAGAGTCATGCAGAAGCGTAGGCATCAGGTAGGTGAATGCTAATGTTATCTGGCTGCTTGCAGCCAGATATTGTTTGGTTCTATATAGCAGACCTAGCTTTTCTGATGTGCTTTTTTGATTGCTTGTTGGATGTGGAGGGTGAATGTCATGGTGCCATCTACTATAACCCCTAGTAATTTGGTAATGGATATCACCTAAGCATTTGTGTTATTTGCAAAGGTGATTTAAAAATCGACTTTGCATTTGGTATGATACATAGGAATGAAAAGAAGTTTTGCCTTTTTTGGGTTTCATTTTAGATTTGATTTTGCCAGCCAGTTTTCTGTAGAGGAGATTTCATCTTGTGTGAGCTGTCAGAGAAGAAGGGGATTCTGAAAAGAGCAGATGAAGGTTGCATCTCTGGCACAGCGGACTAGTCTTGTGTTCTTTGCGTCAGTGTATACATTATTAATAAATATATTAAACAGGTGTGCTTCTAATATGGAACCTCATGGAACATAGGTAGAGACAGGTAAAAAGGCTGAGTTGCTAGATTGCCATTTATCAGCTTGGGATCTGTCTGACAGGTTGCTGAGGAATCAGGTGAAAATGGAGGCTGGATTAAGGGAGGCTAGTTGATGGAGCAATTTATTATGAGATACGCCTAAGGCTTTAAATAGGTCCAAGAAGAGGGCAGATACAATATTCCCTGTACTACAGGGATGATTAACGCTGTTAGACAAGTCTAGCAGTGCAATAGTCATACTGTGGTTTGGTCTACAGCCATGCTGAGTACACAGAGGACTTTATTGGTAAGAGCGTAGTTGAAAATGGATGCATTTTTCTAATATTTTTGATTGGGGGGGGTATGGCTATGGGTCTACAGTTGAAAAGATCATCTCTGTTCCCCCTTTGTGCAAGAGTAAGAGTGACTCAGAAAATGAAACATCTGACTCCTTGTGGTCCAAGGCCTGCACTGCAGAGCAACACCTCTACCTAAATCCCATGTATAATGGGATATGTAAGATATCTCTAACATTAATGAAAACCTTGCATTGTGGTACAAGGTTTGGCTGCAGCTAAGTCTAAGAGAATACATTTAGCATCAATTCCAAACATATGGTGGGTAGGCAACTCAGTGCAGGCCACTTGTAGCTAATATCAGTCTTAATCTGGCTCATAAGCATTCCAACAGATAATCCTCCCACAGTTCTACACTTCTGAGCCTCCTGTACATCAACAAAGCACAGCAAGACTTTCAACATATGCTAAAAGTGTTACACACACAGTTCACATAGAAAAGTGGTCTGTATTTGTTGTAGCTACTCAGTACAACTATAGTGAGAAGCGTGGGGGTCTTGTTGTCTTTTTTTGCATTTTTAAACATTAACATTACCTGCTCAATAATACACTGCACTGCTGTAGGAGCCACACCCCCATGCTGTTGAACTCTATCATGGACCTGGGGCCAATGGCTTATTCAGTTGGGGAGAACTGAAGCATAGAACAGCATGCCAATGCGGAAAATTATACATTCATTAATGCTCCATTCAAGTCATCCTTTCAAACTGTGACATCTGGGACACACCAAAAGTCTTGACTGAGCTAGATTGCCACAGTGATTTTAAATACAGCCCACTGTGTCTGACTTCAGCATACCTAATGTAATAAGATGATATCTAGGGTGATATATCTAATTATCTGGGGAGTTCTAACGGGTTTTTTTCTTTTTTGCAAATACTTTATCTCCTTCAATAAATACTTATTGAGGCTTATCCCAGAATATAAAACACACTTTCTTTTGCTACTTTACTAAGCATCTGGTACATTTAAAACCAGCTCGTATGCATTTCACACACACAAGTACAAAAAGTAATCAAATTAGGAAAACCAAACAAAATTTATTTTGATCTTACCTGCCTCATATCAAAAGTTTAGCAGTGAAATATTAATTATAATGCATTTGTTAAAAGAGTTATTTGTTTTTAAGGCATACTTCCTATCTAGCAAACAGAAGGTCTGGCAATCTCAACTTGAAACTATATAGAAATACCAGCATAAACGGAACAGATTAAAGAAAGTGCTTTCTAAGATTGTGGAACACATTATCAATACATAATGTGCATTACTAATTTACATTTACATAACAGCCCTTAAGCCTGTGTGTTATGTAAGGTATCCCTTAATGTTAAAATATGAATTTGTGAATCAGAATTACATAAAAAATCACATTGCCTTTTGAAACCAGGCAAGGAGAGCCCAATACAGCTCTAATGAGTTGTATTCTACACCAGTGCTTACTTGGTTATATTTGTTTTATTTATTTTTGTTTACCAATAAGGAGTACCAGAGAAAAGGTGCATCTTTTCCAGGGTAATGTGAGAAAAATGACGTGACAAGTTGCTGATTTGTGTTACGTTGTATATAAGCAGAAAGCAATGCAATCAAACCAAGGCCTACATGATTAAGCTTGTCCTCTGAACATCACATCTAGTAATGACAGGCTTAGAATAGTGCACATCAAAAAAATACCAATGTTATTGATGGAGAACTGAATATACCTGAAAAATGTATGGATTCTGTAAGTACAGTCTGTGACAGAAAACCAGAAAATATTACTGAAGAGCATTAAAGGTTGTTACTGACTAACTGAACAACAAAATTATTTGCTGCTCTCAAGGTACAGTGTCTTTAATAGAAGCACAGTGACAAAGAAATAAGTAAAACTGATTTTCAAGTCCATGGTGCTTACCTTAAACCTTGAGAATGATTATACACTGATCTCCTGTCACATCTTTGAAAATCCTTTTCAAAGTCTTTCTGTAAAATATCTACAAATCATTCTGTCTTCCCAATACTTTTTCCATGAAAATAATGATTTATAATGTCCTTTCTGATCTTTTTTCTTTAAGATTCTCTCATCTGATCTTTACAGAGGGAATACTCTATAATCTGACTAACAAGCCAATCTGACAGAAGCGTACTTTACCTCAGAATGTGTCTTGGCTGTATGTCATTTGCTTCCATTTAGTTTTACTTGTTGTTAGAAGAAGCAGTATTTTCTTGCTTTTTCAGAGATTCATTTTGCATATTATTAACAGATTTGAGACTGAAAATTTGCTCCTCTGCTATAGCTGTTTCAGATATTAATTGTATCTGTTTGATAACAGAAGGAAATAGGTTATCTAATAAGCTGCTCTACTATTCACTGAGAGCAAACTGGATGAGGATCCAGCTTATTAAACACAACTCTCCAGTGGTGACTTCCATAGCCACCATTTTCCATTAGAAATCACTGTTGGTACAGTTTCTGTGCGTTACTGGGTGTAGATTCTAAGCATGTGTCACCAGTAATCACTACTGATGCATTTTCCAAGTTTGTATCACCAGTAATTATTGCTGGTTCAGTTTCCAAGTATATGCCACAAGTAATTACTACGGGCAGTTTCTAAGTGTGTGTCACCAGTAATCACTATTGGTGCAGTTTCAAACTGTGTGCCAGCACTGATTCCTACTTTTTGTGAGATTTATTCCTTCTTTATATTTGTGTGATGATGGAATAGCATATATGCCCCCCACAAGGAGTACAAGAAGGTCTGCACCCTAAGTGATTACAGTTAATTTTTTCACTGGGTTGCATTCCCAACCATTTGGGCTGTTCTTATCAAGTTTGTGATACAACCTTTAAGTGCATTCAGCCCCCCCCCCCATCCTCTCGCCTTCAATACGCCCATCCCATATCATGGATCTACAATGATTTTGAAGTAGTAACACTTTCACAGATCCAGGGATTAGTTAGCATCTTAGTCTGTTGCCTATTCCCTTCCTGCTCACTGCTCTTCTTTTTTGAAGTGACTCCTCATCTCCTTGGCATAATCTTATGTACCTTTATCATGTCTTTCTAACTCTTGTTGTTTCTGCTGAGAAGACCTCTACATTCTCTCGACATTGATCATATTGTTTCCAGTGCATCCCATGTACACTTCTGGTGAATTTTTCTGATTCCTTTCAGTAAAACACCCACTTTCTTTGACTGCCTCTAGAACTGTACACAGTATTCAAGGTGTGATCTCACCAGGTCTAGTACATTTAAGAATGGCCTCTTTATTGCTGCAGTGTATCCTCCTTCAGTGACACCTTCGCATTCTGTCCTCTCAACTTCCTCTTACTGTCATCTCACTGTGAGCTTGATGGCTTAGCCTAGCTTGTCATCATAACACAGCCCATCTTGTCACTCTTTTGACATCAGTTTCATTTCCATTTCAGGGGATGTTGTGACCTAAATACAACACTTTGCATTTGCTTGCATTGAAGTTCATCTGCCCAGTGGGTAAGCCTTTCCAAATCATTCCTTAAACTCTTCTTACACATGATCATGTGGGGGTGATTGTGTCTAGCAAGAGACACAATATGTTTTTACATGTCAAGTTGTATGCATCAATCTAATTAGATGTTTATTACATACATTCAAAAAAGTGATCATCGTGTAGGGCAATGGTTTCAACAGTCATGATAAACAAATGAAATGTAAATGTTTCGATGTCCAGCAGCCAAGGACAGCAATGACCCTTGAGCTTCTGCTTCTTTGTAATTGACCTCTCTATATAACAATACATTTTCAGAGATGAAAAATTATATGAACCAAAAGCATGGGGATTATAAAGAGGGAAGGAGTAATTGATAGAAGATCTTATTAATCTGAACTCTAGCAGCTTCACTGAGACTATAGCAGAAGATATTATGCATCACATACTCAGAAATCTCACTACAACAAAGAGAGAAGTACTTGGGATGTCTTGTGTCTTTGTCTTTTTTGGGAATGCTACATAAAGCTTGTGATTTTAATTTTGGTTGAGCTTCAAAGTTTTTTTCTTGTTGGTTAACTTGTATCAGGTAACCCTGACTTGATAACGATGCTGAAGTCTTAACTACATAATCCTTCCAAGCCAAGCTCGGTGTAGCTCACTACACAAGAAAAGATGGAGATGAAAATATCTAAGTTTTTTAGATACACAGTAAAAGTCTGCAGACGATAATGGTCACATTGTTGTTTCTGTGAGATTTCAGAAACATTGTTCAGAGCTTTACTGCTGAACTAGCTATGGGGGAAGGAAGTAATGGCTACACTGCTGTTTCTGTGACGACCCCACTTTAGCCCAGGGCAGTATCTAAGGAGCCTCAAGCCTCACAACTGTCTCCAGTAAGGGAGAGTCACTAAAAGCAGGGACAGAAATACACAGTTTCTCCTAAAAGTACACCAGGAATAGGCTCCAAACCTGGGACTGGAATATATATGCTTCACTCCAGGTCCCCAAATAAGTCTTCACACTAAACACTGCAGAGCACTGTGCCCCAGTTCTAGGTATTTGAGACACTCACTCTTAAATATTTGATATTCACACATACAAACACTCTTGGGAAAGACTGGCACAGATTTACCTGATATCTTCTTTCCCAAATTACAAGGTAACGGCTGCCACCACTGAAATACCACAATACACTTCAAAGGGGGTGTTCAATTATATTAGGTAAAATAAATATTGATATAAATGGTAGCATGTAATCCAAGCAGTAAGACTTTTCAAAGTGGCCTTGTTGTTATCACAATAAGATAAAAACTCTCAGGTTACTAAAAGTACTTTCTAAATAACCAGCCACAGTAAAAGGTAGCAAACTATTTAATAATAAATACAATGATTTAAAACATGTATACACTGAATAAGTGATTCTAATAAACCTGAAAGTTTCACACACAGGAATTATGAAAATAACACTGTAGGATAGATTTCACAGTGATTGTAGAACAACTCTTATCTATCTTACTATAGTTCCCTAACTGTTTGAATATTAAACATCCCTGACTAATCTGATTAACTCAGCAAGGCAAGATGATACTCTTACTTCTGCCAGGCAAGATAAGAATTTATAGCCACTCTTCAGGCTGTTGTCTGATAATCAGCAACTGCAAAAACAACTCCTACTATTGCTGAACACCTCTGAAAAACAAACTGAGTGATAACTACAGATCTGGAAAACAACCACTGACAACTGAACAACAACTGAACAACTACTGAACTTTGACACAGAACCTTCTTTTACAGTAGAATATTTTAAAGGTCACAGAAAGCTGTTAAGAGAATTCTACTCTCTCATGTCAGACTTTAAAAAAAAATAAAACAGCTGCTGTGGATATGCTATTCTTTTCAGCTCTGGCACACAGTGACATCACATCTAGGTTAACCTACATTCACAATTCTTTTTAAAAAAACATGTACATTTGGTCATCCAGATAAAGACTGTTTGATTCAAACATCTTACATAAATCAAAGTAATAATAACAAAAAAAATACACTTGTTTACAAAATTATAGCTAGTCATTCTGGCATATATGACACAGGATAATTTACATTTATTTATAGATATTTACATAATTTCAGCCAGTCATGCTAGCACACATAACAATAACTAATATCTTTACATTTCTCCCCCTTTGAAGACTTAACCTAGATTTTCAAGTGACCCTAGAAAATCGTCACTTGAAAAAAATGGGGCTGAATGAATATGTATCAAGCTATATCCCTTCTTGACAATCCAACTGCATTAGCATTATTGATCCCACTACTGTGTTGCAGCATCATGTCATATGCTTGCAGCCCTATACTCCACCTTAGTAACGGCATTTTACTTACTATGTTTGGCCATGATAAAGGATTATGGTCTGTAACCACAGTGAATTATCTTCCCTATAGGTAAGGCTGAAGCTTTTGCAATACCCATATTATGGCTAGGCATTTGTTCTCCACAGCTGCATAACATTCATCCCTGGGTTGCAGCCTATGGCTAAGGTATACCATGGGATGCTCTTCTCCCGCTGAGGAAACTTGGCTGAGTACAGCCCCAACCCCATAATTTGAAGCATCCATCTGTACAACAAATTCCTTGCTGTAATCAGGACTGGCTAACACAAGGGGTCCTCCTAAAGCCTATTTAAGCTTCTGGAATGCCTGCTCACAATCTGGCATGTTTTTCTTTGTTAGGTAAATAAGGGGGGCAGCTATTGTACTATAGTTGGGCACAAATTTCCTATAGTACCCTGCTGTCCCTAGGAAAGCTCTCACTTGCTTTTTGGTACAGGGACAGGCCACGTCTGAATAGCTTCCACTTTGGCAGGTTCTGGTCTAATATTACCACTCCCTACTCTATGTCCTAGGTAGGAGACCTCTGCCATACTCACCTGATACGTACTAGGCTTAATGGTCAACCCTGCCCTTCTTAATCTACCTAAGACCTCTCTGACATGTTGAATGTGCTCTTATCAGGAATGACTGTAAATGGCAATATCATCCAAATAAGTGAGAGCATAATCTCCTGCTCCTACTAAGATATGATCTGCTAATCTCTGGAAGGTTGTTGGGGCATTCTTCATCCCAAATGGCATCATTTTATACTCATATAATCCAAAAGGTGTTACAAAAGTGTTACAAAAGCTGACCTCTCTCTAGGAATGGCAGTCAAGGGCACCTGACAGTATCCCTTGGTCAGATCAATAGTGGTCAGATACTTAGCCCCACCCATTTGTTCTAAAGCTTCATCTGTTCTAGGCATGAGGTACACATCTGACTGTAAAACTGTTTAACTTTCTGTAGTCTATGCAGAATCTTACTACAGGAAGCCTAGTATCCTCTGTCAGTGGTGCCTCACTGTCAGCCTGGACACCACCACTCACCTCTGTTCTTGCAGTCACCATGTCAACAGGAACACCAGTACCTACCAGCAGCTGTGGTTCACCTTCAAGCTCACTGCTACAAGGTAGCTCCCTCCCTGAAGTAACCACATCACCAGCCCCAGCTTCAAGCACAGGATCTGTCTGGGTCTCCCCCAGGCTATCAGACCTACATGCCTGTCTCCAAGCTTGACTGCTTGTCACTGCATGCACACAAGGTACTACACTATCAGAATAATTTCCTATTAAGACATCTGCAGGGATATCCTCAAGCACATCTACCTGCTTGTTCCCTTTTCCACCCTTGCAGTCAAAATGAATGCTGGCCAAAGGTATTTGGAATGGGTTTCCAGTCAAACCTCTGACTGGTGTGGAGAGCCCAAGCAAGTACTGCTCCTCCTTAACCGCTGCAGGCCTCACAATGGTTATATCAGAAACTGCCTCTCTCTTAGCAGTGGTCTGTCTTCCATCCACTAAGATAGGATACAAGTTTTGGTGATAATTTGGCACCTCTGCTGTTTCCAGACTTCTTATCACTGGTATTCTGTCATTCCCACTTGCTGACTCCCTCAACTTTTGTTTCTCACCTTGCCTCAATGGACATTTGTATGTTACATGGCCCCTCTGATTAAATTTGAAACAGCTAATCCCTGATCCTGATCATGTGCTTAATCTGGCTCATAAGCATTCCGACAGATAATCCTACCACAGTTCTACACTTCTGAGCCTCCTGTACATCAACAAAGCACAGCAAGACTTTCAACATATGCTAAAAGTGTTACACACACAGTTCACATAGAAAAGTGGTCTGTATTTGTTGTAGCTACTCAGTACAACTATAGTGAGAAGTGTGGGGGTCTTGTTGTCTTTTTTTGCATTTTTAAACATTAACATTACCTGCTCAATAATACACTGCACTGCTGTAGGAGCCACACCCCATGCTGTTGTTGAACTCTATCATGGACCTGGGGCCAACGGCTTATTCATTTGGGGAGAACTGAAGCATAGAACAGCATGCCAGTGTGGAGAATTATTCATTCATTAATGCTCCATTCAAGCCATCCTTTCAAACTGTGACATCTGGGACACACCAAAAGTCTTGACTGAGCTAGATTGCCACAGTGGTTTTAAGTACAGCCCACTGTGTCTGACTTCAGCATACCTAATGTAATAAGATGATATCTAGGGTGATATATCTAATTATCTGGGGAGTTTTAGCGAGCTTTTTCTTTTTTGCAAATACTTTATCTACTTCAATAAATACTTATTGAGGCTTATCCCAGAATATAAAACACACTTTCTATTGCTACTTTACTAAGCATCTGGTGCATTTAAAACCAGCTCATATGCATTTCACACACAAGAGTACAAAAAGTAATCAAATTAGGAAAACCAAACAAAATGTATTTTGATCTTACCTGCCTCATATCAAATGTTTAGCAGTGAAATATTAATTGTAATGCATTTGTTAAAAGAGTTATTTGTTTTTAAGGCATACTTCCTATCCAGCAAACAGAAGGTCTGGCAAAATCTCATCTTGAAACTATATGGAAATACCAGCATAAACGGAACAGATTAAAGAAAGTGCTTTCTAAGATTGTGGAACACATTATCAATACATAATGTGCATTATTAATTTACATTTACATAACAGCCCTTAAGCCTGTGTGTTATTTAAGGTATCCCTTAATGTTAAAATATGAATTTGTGAATCAGAATTACATAAAAAGTCACATTGCCTTTTGAAACCAGGCAAGGAGAGCCCAATACAGCCCTAATGAGTTGTATTCTACACCAGTGCTTACTTGGTTGTATTTGTTTTATTTATTTTTGTTTACCAATAAGGAGTACCAGAGAAAATGTGAATCTTTTCCAGGGTAATATGAGAAAAATGACGTGACAAGTTGCTGGTTTGTGTTACGTTGTATATAAGCAGAAAGCAATGCAATCAAAACAAGGCCTACATGATTAAGCTTGTCCTCTGAACATCACATTCAATAATGACAGGCTTAGAATAGTGCACATCAAAAAAAAATACCAATGTTATTGATGGAGAACTGAATATACCTGAAAAATGTATGGATTCTGTAAGTACAGTCTGTGACAGAAAACCAGAAAATATTACTGAAAAGCATTACAGGTTGTTACTCACTTACTGAACAACAAAATTATTTGCTGCTTTCAAGGTACAGTGTCTTGAATAGAAGCACAGTGACAAAGAAATAAGTAAAACTGCTTTTCAAGTCCATGGTGCTTACCTTAACCCTTGAGAATGATTATACACTGATCTCCTGTCATGTCTTTGAAAATCCTTTTCAAAGTCTTCTGTAAAAGCTCTACAAATCATTTTGTCTTCCCAATACTTTTTCCATGAAAATAATGATTTATAATGTCCTTTCTGATCTTTTTTCCTTAAGATTCACTCATCTGATCTTTACAGAGGGAATACTCTATAATCTGACTAACAGGCCAATCTGACAGAAGCGTACTTTACCTCAGAATGTGTCTTGGCTGTATTTCATTTGCTTCCATTTAGTTTTACCTGTTGTTAGAAGAAGCAGTATTTTCTTGCTTTTTCAGAGATTCATTTTGTAAATTATTAACAGATTTGAGACTGAAAATTTGCTCCTCTGCTATAGCTGTTTCAGATATTAATTGTATCTGTTTGATAACAGAAGGAAATAGGTTATCTAATAAGCTGCTCTACTATTCACTGAGAGCAAACTGGATGAGGATCCAGCTTATTAAACACAACTCTCCAGTGGTGACTTCCATAGCCACCATTTTCCATTAGAAATCACAGTTGGTACAGTTTCTGTGTGTTACTGGGTGTAGATTCTAAGCATGTGTCACCAGTAATCACTACTGATGCATTTTCCAAGTTTGTATCACCAGTAATTATTGCTGGTGCAGTTTCCAAGTATATGCCACAAGTAATTACTACGGGCAGTTTCTAAGTGTGTGTCACCAGTAATCACTATTGGTGTAGTTTCAAACTCTGTGCCGGCACTGATTCCTACTTTTTGTGAGATTTATTCCTTCTTTATATTTGTGTGATGATGGAATAGCATATATGCCCCCAACGAGGAGTACAAGAAGGTCTGCACCATAAGTGATTACAGTTAATTTTTTCACTGGGTTGCATTCCCAACCATTTGGGCTGTTCTTATCAAGTTTGTGATACAACCTTTAAGTGCATTCAGCCCCCTCCCCCCATTCCTCTCCTCTCGCCTTCAATACGCCCACCCCATATCATGGATCTACAATGATTTTGAAGTAGTAACACTTTCACAGATCCAGGTATTAGTTAGCATCTTAGTCTGTTGCCTATTCCCTTCCTGCTCACTGCTCTTCTTTTTTGAAGTGACTCCTCATCTCCTTGGCATAATCTTATATACCTTTATCAAGTCTTCCTAACTCTTGTTGTTTCTGCTGAGAAGACCTCTACATTCTCTCGACATTGATCATATTGTTTCCAGTGCATCCCATGTACACTTCTGGTGAATTTTTCTGATTCCTTTCAGTAAAACACCCACTTTCCTTGACTGCCTCTAGAACTGTACACAGTATTCAAGGTGTGATCTCACCAGGTCTAGTACATTTAAGAATGGCCTCTTTATTGCTGCAGTGTATCATCCTTCAGTGACACCTTTGCATTCAGTCCTCTCAACTTCCTCTTACTGTCATCTCACTGTGAGCTTGAAGGCTTAGCCTAGCTTGTCATCATAACACAGCCCATCTTGTCACTCTTTTGACATCAGTTTCATTTCCATTCCAGGGGATGTTGTGGCCTAAATACAACATGTTGCATTTGCTTGCATTGAAGTTCATCTGCCCAGTGGGTAAGCCTTTCCAAATCATTCCTTAAACACTTCTTACACATGATCGTTTGGGGGTGATTGTGTCTAGTGAGAGACACAAGATATTTTTACATGTCAAGTTGTATGCATCAATCTAATTAGATGTTTATTACATACATTCAAATAAGTGATCATCGTGTAGGGCAATGGTTTCAAGTCATGATAAACAAATGAAATGTAAATGTTTTGATGTCCAGCAGCCAAGGACAGCAATGACCTTTGAGCTTCTGCTTCTTTGTAATTGACCTCTCTGCATAACAATACATTTTCAGAGATGAAAAATGTTATGAACAAAAGCATGGGGAGTACAAAGAGGGATGGAGTAATTGATAGAAGATCTTATTAATCTGAACTCTAGAAGCTTCACTGAGAATATAGGAGAAGATATTATGCATCACATACTCAGAGATCTCACTACAACAAAAAGAGAAGTACTTGGGATGTCTTGTGTCTTTGAGTTTTTTGGGAATGCTAAAGCTTATGATTTTAATTTTGGTTGAGCTTCAAATTTTTTTTCTTGTTAACTTGCATCAGGTAACCCTGACTTGATAACGATGCTGAAGTCTTAACTACATAATCCTTCCAAGCCAAGCTCGGTGTAACCCCCTAACCAAGAAAAGATGGAAATGAAAAAGTTTTTTAGATACACAGTGAAAGTCTGCAGATGATAATGGTTACATTGTTGTTTCTGTGAGACTTCAGAAACATTATTCAGAGCTTTAGTGCTGAACTTGCTATGGGGGCAGGAAGTAATGGCTACACTGTTGTTTCTGTGACACTTTAACCCAGGGCAGTATCTAAGGAGCCTCAATCCTCACCACTGTCTCCAGTAAGGGAGAGTCACTGAAAGCAGGGACAGAAATACACAATTTCTCCTAAGAGTACACCGGGAATAGGCTCCAAACATGGGACTGGAATATATATGCTTCACTCCAGGTCCCCAAATAAGTCTTCACACTAAACCACTGCAGAGCACTGTGCCCCATTTCTAGATATTTGAGACACTCACTCTTAAATATTTGATATTCACACATACAAACACTCTTGGGAAAGACTGGCACAGATTCACCTGATATCTTCTTCCCCAAATTACAAGGTAACGGCTACCACCACTCAAGTACCACAATACACTTCAAAGGGGGTGTTCAATTATATTAGGTAAAATAAATATTGATATAAATAGTAGCATGTAATCCAAGCAGTAAGACTTTTCAAAGTGGCCTTGTTGTTATCACAATAAGAATAAACACTCTCAGGTTGCTTAAAGTACTTTCTAAATATCCAGTCACAATAAAAGGTAGTAAACTATTTAATAATAAATACAATGATTTAAAACATGTATACACTGAATAAGTGATTCTAATAAACCTGAACGTTTCACACACAGGAATTATGAAAATAACACTGTAGGATAGATTTCACAGTTATTGTAGAAAACTCTTATCTATCTAGCTATAGTTCCCTAACTATTCGAATATTAACTATTCCTGACTAATCTGATTAACTCACCAAGGCAAGATGATACTCTTACTTCTGCCAGGCAAGATAAGAATTTATAGCCACTCTTCGGGTTGTTGTCTGATCATCAGCAACTGCAAAAACAACTCCTACTATTATTGCTGAACAGCTCTGAAAAACAAACTGAGTGATAACTACAGATCTGGAAAACAACCACTGACAACTGAACAACAACTGAACAACCACTGAACTTCGACACAGAACCTTCTTTTACAGCAGAATTTTTTAAAGGTCACAGAAAGCTGTTAAGAGAATTCTACTCTCTCATGTCAGACTTTAAAAAAATAAAACAGCTGCCGTGGAGATGCTATTCTTTTCAGCTCTGGCACATAGTGACATCACATCTAGGTCAGCTGACTGGCATAACCTACATTCAGAATTCTTTTAAAAAAAATGTACATTTGGTCAGCCAGATGAAGACTGTTTGATTCAATCATCTTACATAAATCAAAGTAATAATAACAAAAAAACTACACTTGTTTATAAAATTATAGCTAGTCATGCTGGCATAAATAACACTGGGTAATTTACAATTATTTATAGATATTTACAAAATTTCAGCCAGTCATGCTAGCACACATAACAATAACGGATATCTTTACATTTCTCCCCCTTTGAAGACATAAGCTAGATTTTCAAGTGACCCTAGAAAATTGTCACTTGAAAAAAATGGGGCTGAATGAAAATTTATCAAGCTATACCCCTTCTTGACAATCCAACTGCATTAGCATTATTGATCCCACTATTGTGTTGCAGCATCATGTCATATGCTTGTAGCCCTATACTCCACCTCAGTAACTTGGCATTTTACTTACTATGTTTGGCCATGATAAAGGATTATGGTCTGTAACCACAGTGAATTATCTCCCTATAGGTAAGGCTGAAGCTTTTGCAATACCCATACTATGGCTAGGCATTTGTTCTCCACAGCTGCATAACATTCATCCCTTAGTTGCAGCCTATGGCTAAGTTATACAATGGGATGCTCTTCTCCCTCTGAGGAAACTTGGCTGAGTACAGCCCCAACCCCATAATTTGAAGCATCCACCTGTACAACAAATTCCTTGCTGTAATCAAGACTGGCTAACACAAGGGGTCCTCCTAAAGCCTCTTTAAGCTTCTAGAATGCCTGCTCACAATCTGGCGTGTTTTTCTTTGTTAGGTCAATAAGGGGAGCAGCTATTGTACTATAGTTGGGCACAAATTTCCTATAGTACCCTGCTGTCCCTAGGAAAGCTCTCACTTGCTTTTTGATAACAGGGACAGGCCACGTCTGAATAGCTTCCACTTTGGCAGGTTCTGGCCTAATCTTACCACTCCCTACTCTGTGTCCTAGGTAGGAGACCTCTGCAATACCCACCTGACACATACTAGGCTTAATGGTCAGCCCTGCCCTTCTTAATCTATCTAAGACCTCTCTGATATGTTGAAGGTGCTCTTACCAGGAATGACTGTAAATGGCAATATCATCCAAATAAGTGAGAGCATAATCTCCTGCTCCTACTAAGATATGATCTGCTAACCCCTGGAAGGTTGATGGGGCATTCTTCATCCCAAATGGCATCATTTTATACTCATATAATGCAAAAGGTGTTACAAAAGTGTTACAAAAGCTGACCTCTCTCTAGCAATGGCAGTCAAGGGCACCTGACAGTATCCCTTGGTCAGATCAATAGTGGTCAGATACTTAGCCCCACCCATCTGTTCTAAAGCTTCATCTGTTCTAGGCATGAGGTACGCATCTGTCTGTAAAACTGTTTAACTTTCTGTAGTCTATGCAGAATCTTACTACAGGAAGCCTAGTATCCTCTGTCAGTGGTGCCTCACTGTCAGCCTGGACACCACCACTCACCTCTGTTCTTGCAGTCACCATGTCTACAGGAACACCAGTACCTACCAGCAGCTGTGGTTCACCTTCAAGCTCATTGCTACAAGGTAGCTCCCTCCCTGAAATAACCACATCACCAGCCCCAGCTTCAAGCACAGGATCTGTCTGGGTCTCCCCCAGGCTATCAGACCTACATGCCTGTCTCCAAGCTTGACTGCTTGTCACTGCATGCACACAAGGTACTACACTATCAGAATAATTTCCTATTAAGACATCTGCAGAGATATCCTCAAGCACGCCTACCTGCTTGTTCCCTTTTCCACCCTCGCAGTCAAAATGAATGCTGGCCAAAGGTATTTGGAATGGGGTTCCAGTCAAACCTCTGACTGGTGTGGAGAGCCCAAGCAAGTACTGCTCCTCCTTAACCACTGCAGGCCTCATAATGGTTATATCAGAAACTGCCTCTCTCTTAGCAGTGGTCTGTATTCCATCCACTAAAATAGGATACAAGGTTTGATGATAATTTGGCACCTCTGTTGTCTCCAGACTTCTTATCACTGGTATTCTGTCATTCCCACTTGCTGACTCCCTCAACTTTTGTTTCTCACCTTGCCTCAATGGACATTTGTATGTTACATGGCCCCTCTGATTAAATTTGAAACATCTAATCCCTGATCCTAGTCATGTGCTTGAACTAATGGCTTCCTCTGTTACTGGTGAACTCTGTTGGAGTGTTTAGGCTGCACCCCATGGGTTCCCTTATGTCCATGTGCAGCACGGGTATCCTTTCTTATGCAGTGGTGTCCTACTTCTCAGGTAGAGATCTCCTTTTCTCCCCAACTCATTTGCAGAGGTACACTCTCGGTCTGCCAACCAGATCCTCGTGTCCTCAGGTAAAGTGCTGAGAGCTTGTTCTCTCACCAAAAGGTCTGCCAGTTCTTCAAAAGTGCTGACCTGACAACCACTCGCCCACCTGTGAAAGTAAGTACTTAAATCAGCAATGTGTTCACATACACTTTCATCTGCATTGCATCTATGTTCAGGAAACTTTTTTCTATACATTTCAGGAGTTAATTAAAAGCAATCAAGTAAACATTGTTTTACACAATCATAATTCAAACAATCAATATCAGACAGTTTATCAATTCCATTAACAGCTCTACCATGGAGTAAGGGTGTCAGAAACCATACCCAGAGCCCTTGGTCAACATTATATTGCTTACATACCCTCTCAAATATATAACTAAAACTATCAAAGTCATCTCTCTCCCTGTACTGAGGAAAACGTTTATTAAACTTTATGGCTTTTGGGTTTGGTCATTCCCTGCCCCATTACCTCCCTGACCCTGTCAAAGAGTTAGAAGATCCTTTTCATGCCGATGCAGCTTCTCCCTCTCCTCAGCCTCCAAACGTCACTGTGTTTCATTTTCTTCAGCTTCCATCTCCAAGTGCCACAGTTCATACTGATACTTTCTCTCGTCAGTTTCCAAATGTTTGGCTTCCAGTTCAAACTTACCCTGTCTCTCTCTTTCTTCAGCCTCCAGTTCAAGTCTCCTTAACTCCAAATGAATTTTTAAGTCCTCTGAAGAAAAGGTGCACTGTCTTGTCTTGGAAGGCTACTTATCCCCAACGCCAAACTGGATATTTTCTGAGCTGCTGGTCTGCTCTGTGGCTGCAACTAAGGCTGAGATTATTGCTTCCTTAGTTAGGTAGGCATACACCGGTCCTTTGGCTTCACACACCTTAGACAACTGGTTACTTGTCAGCTTGTATAATCTTCTGCTGACATCTTTGCCTGCTGTCCCTAACTAAACTGACTAAAAATATTTAGAACTGTTGTGAAATGAAACTCTGTATGTTTATCTTGTGGCTGTCAAGAGTGCACACCCCAGTGACAACTACCAATAGGCTACTAAAGCTCAATTAAAATCCTACACCGCTGCCACCAAATAATGTGATAACCCCACTTAAAGCTGGAGCAGTAACTAAGGAGCCTCAGTCCTCACCACTGACTATGGTAAGGCAGTGTCACTGAAATCAGGGATAGAAATACACAATTTCCCCTAACAGTACACCGGGAACAGACTCCAAACCTGGGACTGGACTATATGCTTCACACCAGGTGTCCCCAAATGATTCTTCACACTAACCACTGCAAAAAACTGCGTCCCAGTTCTAGGTATTTGACATACTCACTCTTAAATATTTGATATTCACAAATACAGACACTCTTGGGAAGGTCATGCACAAATTTACCTACAATGTCCTCTTTATCAAATTACAAGGTAGTGGCAGTCAAATACCACAATACCCTTCAAAAGGGGTGTTCAATTATATTAGGTAAAATAAATATTAATATTAATGGTAGCATGTAATCAAAGCAGTAAGACTTTTCAGACTGGCCCTGGTGTTATTACAGTATGGATAAACACTCACAGGTTATTTAAAGTACTTTCTAAATAACCATCCAGAATAAAAGGTAGAAAAATATTTAATAATATATACAATGATTTAAAACATGTATACACTGAATAACTGATTCCAATAAACCACAGAATTTCACACACAGGAATTAAGAAAACAACACTGTAGGATGGATTTCAGAGTGATTATAGAAAAACTCTAGCTATCTAACTATAGCTCCTGAACTATCTAAAGATTAACTGTCCCTGTCTAATCTAAGGCAAGATGATACTCTTACTTCTGCTAGGCAAGATAAGAATGTATGATGTCCACTTTTCAGGCTGTTGTCTGGTCCTCAGCAACTGGAATAACAACATCTAATATTATTGCTGAACAGATCTGGAAAACAAACTGAGTGATAACTATTGATCTGCAAAAACAACAACAGACAACTGAACAACAACTGAACAACTGTTGAACTTTAAGTGACTCAGAACCTGCTTTTATAGCAGATTTTTTTAAGTCACTGAAAGCTGTTACAAAAATTTTACTCTCTCATGTCAGGCTTTAAAAAGTAAATAAAACAGCTGCTGTGGAGATTCTATTTCTTTCATCTATGGTACATGGTGACATCACATCTAGGTCAGCTGACTGGCATAACCTACATTCAGAATTCTTTTAAAGAAAAATGTACATTTGGTCAGCAAGAACACTGTTTGATTCAAACATCTTAAAAAATCAAAGTAATAATCAAAAAACATAAACTTATTTACAAAATTATAGCTAGTCATGCTGGCATATATAACACAGGCATTTACAATTATTTACAAATATTTACAAAACTACAGCCAGTCATGCTAGCACAGATAACAATATCTAATATCCTCATAGTTTCCATGAAACTTCAGAAACATTGTTCAGAGCTTTACTGCTGAACTAGCTATGGGGACAGGCAGTAATGACTACATTGTTTTCAAGAGACTTCAGAAACACTGTTCAGAGCTTTACTGCTAAAAACTAGCTATGGTGGCAGGCAGTAATGGATGTCCTTATTTTCCTATGTTTCAGTATTCTAGGTGTGGGATTTCCTGCCCTCAAGCAACTCGTACGTTGGCTTCTATACAAAAGCTTCAGCTTAGCTGTTGCAGTGTGCATGGAACATCACACATAGGGCCATAAACCAGGGGCCTTAAATGTGACGTCTGCATGCACAATCTTCAGTACTTTTCAGCCGCAGACGACATTCACATTGTACGATTGCCTATTCACAGACATCGCATCTTACAGATAAGTAGCCCATTGGGTTTCTAATTTTCTTATTTTTGACAATTGTTCTAGCTAATCCTTGGTTGTTGTAGCCTATAGCTGATGTCAGGAAAAAAGGGAAAGTGCCAATGCGGGCGCCAGATACCCCATAAGGACGCCCATGACAGGTGTGTTTTTTTGCCTAGGCCAGGAACACAATCACTCCTCCTGCGTTATTTGCTAATTGTTTGTGCCTAAGACCTTGTGCAGCCATCTAGCCACATTAAATCTCTACCTTCAGAACCAATGCCTTAAGCAGTTAGCCCTTAGTATGGATCCTGCACCGGTGGCCACACCTGAACCTTCGTGCAAGAAGGCCAAGGTTCCTATGCCTTCTTCACCTTCCTCTCCACTTCCCAATGCACCACCAACTGCCAATCTAGTGGTTGAGGCATGCTCAGAGGATCCATCAACTGGAGCGATGTCCCTTGAGGAAGACATTTCTCAGCTGATGACTGGCATGTCCTTAGAGCTCATTCAGACATTGATGCCCTTCGAGGTTGAGAGGGAACCAATTTTGGGTGTACTTCCGGCAGGGATCCAGATTTTGGATGTGCTAATCTCCAGACCCAACGCCAGGCCACTCTCTACATCCTCTCCACCCAAAAAAAGCAGAAAATTAAACATACCTCCACTCTTCAGAAGTCACACCGGATTGGTGGGCCTTCACTTCTTCTCTCATGTAGGTCTTTATGGCCCTTAGGCCTTCAGCTTCAGCCACCTCCACCCTGCCTCTTCTGAGCCCTAGGCTGCTCTCTGCTTTTTCCCTCCCATCCATGACACCTCAAGTCAGGGAAGAAGAACATGACTATTCTTTCTCATCACCAGAAGAGTCCATTTCTTATATTTCCCAGATTACCTACCCCCAGGAATATTACTCCCCAGATAAGGAATCTGTGGAGGGGGACTCTCCCCCTGAGGGCATTACTTTTGGTGAGACCATCACCAAGATGAAGGATTACTTTAAATGGGATACTTCCCAAATGACTGACACCCAAAAAAGGTACTTTGAACTGCTGCAAGTGTAATAACCCTCCCCTTCAGCAGTTCCCCCTTTTCTGCCTGCTTACTTGCATGCCTTCAACACAGCCTCTAAGGCCTCTGACTCCCAGCCTCCAGCCCCTAAGCATCCTAATCACGTCTATAAAGTACCAGAGGACCACAAATTCTTAGTTAAGCCAGCCTTACTGGAACCAGTTGTTATTGCCACCATGGCAGATAAGCAATCTAGACTGTTGCCCTCTGCCTCCCTACTACCCACTGACAAAGACAGTAAGTAGATGGATAGGATGGGGAAGAAGGTATACACTTCTTCTACTTTGGCTTTCACAGCCATAAATTATCAGACCCACATGACTAAGTATGCATTAGACTTGGTCTCTCAAGCCTCTTCCATGCAGGCCTTCTTTGCCTGACAGTCCCAGCAAGACAGACATTTTATCTAAACTTTCCTTGGCTCAACAGGTAGCCAGGCATTCCATCAGATGCAGCTACAATGCTTCAGAAGCATCTGCCAGGTCTGCAACATCTGATTCAGCCCTCAGGAGGTACTCATGGCTAAGACTCCATATCATCCCCAAGGATTTCAAGACTAAAATCCTGGACACCCTCTGCACCACAATGTGCTTTTTGGAAAACAATCTGCTGACTTTTTTTAGAAATCTACAAGAAAAAAGCAAAGAACTCCAGGACATTAAGCACCTGCTGGTGTCACCCAAGTATTATAGGAACTACCCTGCTAAGGCCACCTTTGTAAGATGTACTCCACAGCCCTGCTCTTCCAGGTCCAGGAGAGGGACTAGAAGACCTACCAACTCCAGATTCTCTGCTCCACCACAGCAACCCAGACAGCCCTTTGAGGACAGAGGAGGCCCCAGTAATGCGTGACTGCCTTGCCCACCTCCCCCTCTCAGCCCGCCTTTCCCACTGTCTCCCCCTTTGGCAATCCATCACTTCAGACCAGTGGGTCTTAAACATTATCCAAAAAGGGTACTTCCTATACTGGAAAGAGAAGCCACCCAGAAGAGGCATCCCTTTCCTACCCAAAAACCAGGCCCATCTCATGCCACAAGTTTTGGCAGCTCTTTTAAAGCTAGGCACCATAGAACCTGTCCCTCCAGGACAGGAAGGAAATGGGTTTTACTACCGTCTCTTCCTGGTCCCCAAAAAAGATGGCCCCTGGAGACCCATCTTAGATCTGTCCTTTCTAAACCTACATCTTCAGGTACCCTCTTTCAAAATGCTCTCTCTCCCCACCTTGCTGCCTCTCATTCCAGCCAAGGCATTCATGATCACCCTAGACCTAAAGGAAGCCTACCTGCACATACCCATCAGGAATTCCCACAGACAATTCCTGCATTTCTCTGGGCCTTCCTGTCATTTTCAATTTACTACCTTGCCTATTGGTTTATCCCTGGCCCCCAGGGTCTTTACAAAGTGCCTAGCCCCAGCCATTGCCTTCTGCAGAACCCAAGGGATACAGATTTACCCTTATCTGGATGACATCCTGATTCTGGCAGAGTCCACGGATGCTCTATTGAAGCATCTATATTTCACCATGTCCCTTCTGCAGAAACTAAGATTGACCATCAACCTCCCCAGATCCTCTCTGATCCCAAGCCAGGACAAGATTTTCCTCGGCTGCAGAATCAGAACAGACACAATGAAGGTCTTTCTACCTCAGGACAAGATTCTGCCTTTAACTTCACACTTCCAGGAAGCTCTACTATCCCAAAAGTTGACGGCAAGGCGATTTTTTTATCTCCTGGGTTTAATGGCAGCAACCATCCCCATGCTACCACTGGCAAGAATGCACATGTGCAAGCTGCAGTGGTTCTTGAAGATCACCTGGTCCCAGCACCTACATCTCCTAGAGCAGGCCACTCCCTCCTTCCCTGTCTGAAAACAGAAATCAGCTGGTGGATTCAGCAAGTGCAATTGAACCCAGGGCTCCCACTACAGCCCCCCACCCCAACCCAAGTTATGCATACAGAGGCCTCAGATTCAGGTTGGGGAGCAACTCTGGCCTCTTACAGGATTCAAGAAAAATGGCATCCCTCTCTTCAGGCCAAACACACCAATATCAGGAAAATTACAGCAGTTTTCTTAGCTTTAAAGACCTTCACTCCCCTTCTGGTTCCAGGGGTGCTCCAGATTGTCACTGACAATATGGTGATGTGGTACCTCAACAAGCAGGGAGGAACAAAGGCCTATCAGTTGTGCAGTCTATCCCTGCTGATATGGGACTTAGCCTCTCACCTCAAGTTAATCCTGCAGACAGTCTACATCCCCTCACAGGACAACCACCAAGCAGATTTCTTGAGCATGACCTCCTCACCTCAGCATGAATGGATGCTGAACAGGGAGGTGTTCTTAGACATAGTCCACCGGTGGTATGCTCCACAAATAGACCTGTTTGCCTTCCCCCATAACAGGCAACTGCAGAACTTCGGCTCAAAAACCCACTCCCCTCTAGCATGGGGAGTGGATGCTTTCAGCATCTCTTGGGAAGGGAAGTTCCTTTATGCCTTACCCCCATTCCCAATGATTCAGAAAGTCCTCTTGAAAATTCAGAAGGGCAAAACAAAAATCTTGTTAGCGACTCCATACTGGCTAAGGCAGCATTGGTTCTCTCTACTTCACAAACTAGCCAAGGGCAATCACTTCAAGTTACCCTACAAGGTGGACCTACTGTCACAAGACAAAGGAACTCTCCTACACCCACCATTACAGATGTTGTCTCTGACTCTGTGGGTGTTAAACTTTTGATCCCTTCCAGACACCACTACTCAGAGGGCATGCTTTCAGTCCAAAGGAAGGCAAGAAAACCTACCACCAGAAAATCTTACCTGGCTAAATGGGAAAGATTTGCAAAATGGTGTCTGCAAAAGGGAAGGGACCCTAGCTCCACGGAGGTTCCCCCTGGTTCTAAACTACTTGTGTCAATTGATAAAAAGTGGCCTTTCTTATTCTTCTGTAAAAGTACACCTCTCGCCCATATCAGCCTGCCCGCCCCTGGAACCCCCCTTGCTAGCCAGGCTCAATGTAAAGCTCTTCCTTAAAGGGGTCTTGCACATGAGACCACCTAGAAAACCTATCCCTCTGCCTTGGGACCTTAACTACATCTTAGAGAAATTAACCCAACATCCCTTTAAACCTGCAGCCTGTGCAACCTTTGGTGGAGATCAGGAGCCATGCAGGTTTTGAGTTAAAATAGGGGACAGCAATGACAACCCAACGTCATTGCACCAGCTGCTTCCACATTTATGGGCCTCGACCAATCCATTACATTTATGATGGTTCCTGGCGACCAATCCATTACATTTATGATGTTTCCTGGCGACCAATCCATTACATTTATGATGGTTCCTGGTGACCAATCCATTACATTTATGATGGTTCCTGGATTCCTGATAACAACTAACCATTAGATCTCATACTTCTGGTGGGAAACACTGATTTATTGAAAGGTTGACTTCTCAAAGAGCAAATAGGCCCACTTGGTGAAGGGTTATGTCCAGGGGGTCCTGATATGGAATGTTCATAGGGAGGTGTAGGGCTGAGTGAGCATGAAAGTCAAGCAGCAGCTAGTGGCTCCATGAAAGTTGGGGAAAGTACAAAAACAATACAGTTCTGACACTTATTTCACAGGAGTGATGTCATCTGTATAAATTACCCAGCTATGTGCACAGATTACCCAGTTATAATAGGTACAGTACATTTGTGACACTGATGTGTACTTTAGTGTAAAATGGTATGATTTTGGCGTAGTGATGCACTGCGTGCACAGATTACATAACTCAAATTGTGCATGGTAGTTTTAAGCCAGTGACTCAGTGTGCAAAGATTTCCAGACTGTAACTTGGGCATGCTGACTTCTCTGTAGTGATGCAGTGTTCACAGACTGAAATGGTGAACAGTGCATTCACTAAAGAGAAGCAATGTAAACAGATTGTTATAAAGTATAGCAGGACAGGGAAAAGGCCTGGAAGCTATGTCAGCAAATCAAAAACCCCTCTGATTTTACTTCTTACAAACAACTAAGAAATCAAGTAAAGTGGCTAGTCATCAAAAACAAACAGGAACTCTACATTAGTCTACAGAAAGACCATATCCAAAATCTGAGAAAGTTCTGCAGCTACATAAATTCACTATTAAAACCTGGTAAAAGCGAAAATCTCTCCTCATTCAGACAGGACACCAGCCGAAATAGCCTCACTTTTTAACTCATTTTTTACAAACAGCATAGCTAACCTTACTGCCAACTTCCTACAATTCAACCCACCTCCCCCAGACCAATCTGCAATACCAACACCAAACTTCTGCCTTACCTATACCTACCTCCACCATAAAAAGCTTCTTCTTAAACTTAAACCTGGCTCTAGTGCCCCAGATAACATACCACCAGGATTCCTAAAAATTTCAGCTAACTCTATTCCCTACCCCATTAGTATACTTCTAAACAGATCGATTCAAGAGTTCTTCATAACTACCATATGAAAAAAAAAAAACATTTATTTTCCCTCTCCACAGAGGAGGAAATAATAATGACATATCTAACTTCCATCCTATTGCCATCCACTCACCTGTCTCCAAAATCTTGGAAAAATGCATCCATGGCCAACTACTTAACCACTTGCAACACCACAAAATCCTTTCCCCAACCCAGCATAGATTTAGGCCAGGTCACATCACCACCACCACTCTTATATCCTTCTTGGACACAGTGAACCAAGCTCAAGATGCAGGAAACCTTGTCTCTTCACCATTTCTTGATCTCTCTAAAGCATTTGATACAGTTTCCCACCCTCTTCTCCTTTCCAAACTCTCCACTTCAGGCATCTCTCACCCCACCCTAAACTGGTTTTCCAACTAACTTACAGATAGGCAACAAGCAACCAAATGGCACCAATCCTTCTCTCCATTCCTCAATATCACTACAGGAGTTCCACAATGATCCATACTAGGGCCACTGCTGTTCAGCATTTTTATCAATTATTTCCACTCCATAGTCTCTCAAGCTTCTGTCATCCAATATGCAGATGACTCTACCATCATCTGTACTGCCAAGTCCATCTCAGAACTACAGTCACTCACCCAAAATGCCTTTACATCCACTGAAACCTGAACCATTTAGCCCTAAATCCTAATAAAATCACTCTCATGTTATTCAGCCCTAAAAAACACATCACTACCCAAAAATGAATTTACCATTCATTCCCTCAACAACATTTGCTTTGAAGTTGTCCCTTATACCAAACTTCTAGGGGTCAATATAGACAAAAGCCTAAATTTTGACCAGCATATTAACACCAATATCAAAAAAGCCTATCAGAATTTAAGCATCCTCTACAGGCATAAATACTTCCTCACCTACTCCGCATGACTATCCCTTTCTTCTTCCTTTCTGCTTCCATCTTTGCTCTATGGTGCACCACTCCTCACCAATATCCAAGTCTCTGTCAAATCCAAAACAGACTCTTGCTACAACAAAATTGCTAAATTTGCTATCAGTGCTAAATACTCCTCCCACCACTGTGTCTTTTAAACTGGCTTGATCTACCCCAACTTCTAATATACCTACAACTAACTACAGCTCATAAGCTAATATACAGATCTTAAAACTGCCCTGCCCTTTCCTCTATGTTCACTATCTATCACCCAAATAGGCCTCTTCAGTCTGTAAATCAAATGCTCCCAAATTTATTTATTCATTTTACATTTGTTAACCGGGTTAGTCTGACTGAGCTTTTGGCTCATTTTCAACTGGGACCCAGGAAGAAAAGCTCTTCAGAGAATAAAATTTAACAAAGTTCAACTACAATTGGCAAAAAATTACTATCAGGTTACAATAGCAAATGAAATGATTAAAGAGCAACATGATTGGTTTTAGGTATAGACAGCGTATATGCAATAGTTGGCTGGAGAGAGGCTCTGCAGTGCAATAAAACTTAACAAAGAATCAGTTACAGTCAACATTTACAACTGGGTTATAATGGCATAGCAAATTAACAATACCTGTGTTATTGTTGATATGTTTAGAGAGGTCGTATAATAGGGGAGTAAAGAGGTGATGTCCAAGATGACAGACTGGTTGAAGTAGATGATTTAATGGGAACAGTGTGATATAGTTTAGATGAGGTAGACAGGGAAGAATATAGGAGAGGGAGGGAAAAAGAAAGAGTAGATAGAAGGAAGGAAGTGGAGGGAGCACAAAGTTAGAAGTAAACTTGGGGTAAGGAGGAGTATAGGTGTAAGGGTAGTAGTACACCTACCAATGTAGTGAACCTAACCTTTCTGTTGGTCAAATGCGCTATCCGTTTACTTTCGCTAAGCTTTGGAATGCCCTCCCTCATCACTCATGACTATTAGCAACCCAGAACACTTCAAGACATACCTGAGACAACACCTAACATCCCACTGGCTATGTACATGTACTAGGACTAACCATATAAAACCAAACATTACCTAAGTCTGCCCACTTCTCCAGCTCATCCCATCCTCATTTCTATCTCATAGATGTCCCAAATCTGCTTGTATAGTCTCTGTATTGTCAACTTATAACACACTGTCATGTGAAACACAGACACTTACAAGCAATTTATATATTAGTTTTGAAGCTATCTATACATGCAATTTAATCTTGGTATTAATTTAGTAGAGGCCGAATGCCTCTACCTTACTCTCAGTCTAATCAACTGTTACAAACTTCACCTCCTCCCTACCCGGCAGCTACTGCAATATTCACATATATACTAAATAATTTATGTCACTGGACTGATATGCATGTTATGTCTGGCATATTTAAATTTTTATTGGTAATCCAGCCTTGTATTTTACAACTTGTACACTGTTTAAATTACTGTATACTGTCTAGTTTATTGAATACTGTTGCATTTACTGTATACCATATAGTATATTGTATTGCCTCTTACTAATTTTTATTATGTCTGTTTTTGGATTTGGAGCTTTTCTCCCCAGGCCTCCATTGAAAATGGGCTGACGTTTGGCCCATAGGACCTCACGATAAAGAAATGCAAAAAAAATAAATAAATAAATAAATAAATAGCAATATGACAACAGTAAACAAAGATTACCTGACAAATAGTGATTTGATGACAATAATGCAGTGAAATGTGCAAAGATTACCTATAGCTATAATATTGTAGCATGATCTCCTGGAATGTGCTCTGCAGGTGTGTAGTCTAGGTTAGAAAGGGAGCTCAGCATTCAGAATGTAGTCGGAGAAAGTTAGAACTTTTAAATGTGTTCATTATTATATCACTGTTACAGTAGCCTAAGCTATGTGGAGGATCCTGCCAAAGACTGGATCAGCTATCCAGCTACCAAAATTTTAGAGCACCTTCCATGCCCACTGACTTTGTACAACTTGAGGAAAGAGGCATAAAATCAGAGGCTACAGTGCCAAGACTTTCTTGCCATTGAAGTGAGCTCTTTCCTGCAGACTCTGAGTGACCGACAATCGGCTACATCTTCACCAGTGTGGGACAGATAAGTTACTCATTGGGAATACCTTCAACTTCAGCATTTTTTGAAGAAAATGTATGCTTTACTGTAAGAAATATTTTCTGAAGGCTAGAACTAGTGTTTTTAGTGGCTGTCACTAAAGACTGTACCTCAAATCTGACATTATTTGATCATGGCTTCCTGTGGAAAATGTATTTCAAGTAATTGATTTTTGTGAGGAAAAAAATGTTTACTTTTTGATCAAAACTGTTGGCTAGAGATTATGATTTTTGGTTTGGGGGTTGTTATTAAAAATGTTTACCTCGAAACTTATTTTCCCTGCCAGGTTGTTTGCACAGACTTTAGATGGTGCCCTATAGGGGGAAGAGTTGTAAAGATCAACCACTTTGGGCATCTACTGGGGTGTGCAGTATCCTCAAGATAAGAGAACACAGATCACAGACTGCACACCGTGGCAGGGCTACCCACTTGATGGTGTAAAAATATGGCTCTAGGTGACCTGGTTGTGTTGACTAATGTTGCCGAAGTGGTCATGGTTATTTGCCAGTGATAAGTTGATTGAGGACCCAGCCTACACTGACTTTGATCAGGGGCCCATGCTAACAGTGGGAGGGGTGTATATATCCCTATTGGCCAGTGTGTGCCCTCCATAAAGCCCAGCAGCCCTTGATCACTAAGCCACTGTGTGGCCAGTTACCCAGCTTGGGTTAGCTGGGGTAGCATGAATCTGGTATACTGGAAACACAATCAGGAAAGTTTCAACTCCATCCAATGGACAGGCGATAATTTTCATTCTCTTCCAAAATACAGTGCTGAGATCAGAATAGACTCAAAACATCAACTGCACCTTTCAGATCATCACTAAGCTATTTATCTGAAGAGAATGTGCTGCCTACAAATAAAACACTAAAGAAAATGCTGTCACAAAGAACAATAAACTACAGAGCTTCCTTAAGGAAAATTATTTGAACAGATTCTAGGTATGTAGAACACACCATTCGTCCTGTAGAGGAGTCAGGTTACAGTGTGTTGCAACCAAGGCAAAGTTCATAGGTTTATAGATTCATACTAGACAATTGGTCCAAAAGGTCACTAGAAGTCTGCCCACTGCAAATCCCAACACTTGTTCCCTCTAGAATGGCTTGTGAATACAGCCCAGGGGTGAATTTACTGATACCAATTCACTCATCAAGACTAATCATAAAGACAGTGAGAGAGCTACTCTGAAATGATATGGAAGCTTATTCTGTATATCCTTTGAAAGGGAGGGTAGAGTCACGTCATTGTGAATGAAAAGATTTTTTAAGTAAATACCTACATGAAAAAAGTGTGTTGTTTTAAAAAATGGAACTATGCAGAGCATCCAAGACTAATTTAGGGTGCACATTTGTTTAGACAAGACAGCGTGCATTTGTCAAGACCAGGGAAGATCATTTTTGCAGCAGATGTTCTGCAATATTTGGCAAACATGAGTTTTACCAGGTCAGAAATTTAGCAATTCATAGATAGCATCTCTGATCATTGTTAATGCAATGAGTATTAATAATAGAGATTTTTTTATTATTCAAAAATATGCTACATTCCCACAAGATTGATGTTTTTACTGTTTGTGAAACATGGTTAAAGAACAATGACTAGAAACTGGTTCTGTAAGGTGATGAATGCTTTTACTCTAAAATATATTCTAACAAAAAATTATCAGGTTGAGATGTCATGATAGGGATTAAAGATTGCTATGAGACCTGTAATTATTTCATGTTCAGTGATAATACCTGTTTTAGATTGTGTAACTGTGACAATAAAGACAACCATGGAACATGTAACAATTGCTGGAATGTATAGACCACCAAAGTCAAATGTTGATACATGATTTGCATGAAACACAGGAGGAAAGTGATAGTGGCTGAGGACTTAAATTTACTAGAAACAGCCTGGAATAATATTGATTCAACAACATTAGTAAGGAAATTATATGTTCAGAAACAACAATTGCCTCACATTGCAAAAAGAAGCCTAGCATAGAATGGAACATACTAGACATTGTTTGTGTTCCCAAGGAACTGGCTGTTACTTCATGTCAAGTATTACCACCACTGATGTGCAGTAATCATGGGGTTAAAAAGGTTAAACAGCTGCCAGACAACACAACTGAAATCTAAACCAATGCACAGAAGATAAATTACAGATTATATGGAATCAAAACAGTCATTGTGGAAAACTAACTGGAGTGATGTGTTCAGTGGAAAAACTGCAGAAGGAATGTGGCAAGTTTTTAAACAGAAATTGTTTGAAATAAAAAAACAAATAAAAAATGTTTAATATAGGAATCTAGAATTACTGCATCAGGGGGATATATTCCATAAGAACAAGATACTTGATTAAGGTGAGAGACAAAAAATAGAAGAAATTAAAAAGTGGTTGAGCTATAACTTTGAAAACTGGAATAAGCATGCCGGGCAGACAAATTAAAGATAGTGTGAAACAAATTCAAGACAAAATTGAAGAAAGTTTATACAACCATTTTATAGAAGCATAAGATGTGGTAGGAGTAAAGAAATACAAACTGATAAAACTGTGTGTAGATTCTATTTTATTCTCAGACACAACAGATTATACATATATTTACAAAATCTTGTACAAAACAGTTTGACTCCACAAAAGGGCTGATGAACTGTCTAATCCAGGTAAGTTCAGATACTAAAATTAGATTATATAGAAAAAGAACTACACAAACTACATATTAATGTACACTTGATAAGATACAGCAAATGGACAGGTGACATTTTAGGTTACAGTCAGGGTATCCCATAGGGCTCTGTCCTAGGCCCTTACTTCTTTAGGTTTCAACTTTCAGATCTATCTTTTTCATCTAAGGCGCTCTATAGTCTGTACGCAGATGACTTGAAAGTGGGCAAACTGATTACATGTGTTAATGGAAGGGCATGTCTGCAAACAAACTTGAATAAATTGACCATCTAGGCATAGGAGAATTGTATGTTTATAAACATCAAAAGTTAAACATATGAGATTTGGGAGAACTAAATTGAAAGGTGAATATTATACAGTACACAGTGATTGAAACTGATGACTCAATTATGGACCTGGGTTTATAGGTAGATCCATCTTTGAGTTTTTCTAATCATATCAACCAATTGGTTAATGATAGTTAACTACAGGTTGTATAAAAAGATATATAAAGTCTAAGAAATCAGAAATGATGAAATTATTGTTTGTTAGTTACATTAGACCCAGACTTGAAAATGGAATAACAATATGGAAACCTTATAAGAAAACAAGCATGAGTAAACTGTAAAGAGTACAACAGAAATATACCAAGGGCGTCCACTAATGTGAAAATTTAAGTTATTATGAAAGACTAAAATATCTGAACTTATACAGTGTCTCACACAGATATTTAAGAGGAGACTGTGTTTAGTTATATGGGGCATTTAGAGACAACTACCTGTGGGAATGTTTGGGGTTATCAAAAAATAGCAGAGAATCATCAGACAACTAATGTACAAGATTCTATAGGAATGACAGATATACTAAGTGGTTCTCACAGAGTGTACATAATGCATGGACTAGATTATCAAATTACATTAAAGCAAGCCCTACCTTAGATATTTTAAGAATAATCTGTACACTTACTATGGAAAAAAATGCTTTGTTATATTGGCAGGCTAGAAGGGCATTATTGCCCATGCCTGAAAAATGTGTAGGTATATACGTATGTATCAGCAAACATAATTAATCATAGACCCTTGATGTCAGCTGGGACATCAAACTAGTATATGCTGAAGAGGAGGGGACCCAGTACAGACTCCTGTGTGAGCTTGTGACAAGATTCTTGAAGGAAAATGTGACTCCAATCCAATGGGTTTTGTCAGTGAACTAGTTAGATAACTGGTATGTAACATCTGGATTAATATTTAAACAGGTGATCTTTTCCATAATACAAGTGTGTGGGATAGTATAAAAGACCTTAACTAGACTCATTTATCTTTACAAATTCCACCAGATTCTGTAGATAGGAGCGGACCTTTATAGGGCCAGACTGACTAGAGCCAAGGGGTTGTAGTTTGCCAGTATCATCATTTATGAACTCCACTGTAATATACTCTATAAATGTAAAATAGCACTGGTGAAACTAATTGGTGTATACTTGTCAGCGATGGTGGGAGGGTCTGTCTTGTATAGGAGTGCCATTATGGTTGTGCTCCAGGCCTTGGTTACATATCCATTTAAGAGACTAAGAGAATCAGTGAGACTATGTTAAGTGCCTGCAAAGAGACAGGCATATGGTCAGAATCAACAGGGCTGGTGTTTTTGGTTTTGCAGAGAGAATGTGTAATACCTATTCAGAGAATAAGAGTATATCAGTGACTTCCTGTGGTCTCTCCCATTTTAAATTTTCCAAGTCTTTTGGGTTTCTAATACCATGATGGGAATGAACCCCATTCCTAAGTCAAAGTACAATTAAAGTTCATGAAATTAGTATTGGTTCACTCTTTGATGTTAGCCAAAAGTGCTTTTCACAGCACCCGCAATGTGCTCAGTAATGACTCCTTCTGCAATTCGTACTGTGTTACATGAATTGGTAACATATCTAAATATGATTGTAAATTCTTTTTTATAAGACCAGTAGCTCCTACTACTATTGTAACTGTCTGGGTATCTTTCTTCCACATGGCTCTTGTTTCTGCCTGCAGATCGAGGTATTTTATGACTTTGTGTCTCTCTGTACACAAGACACTGTAGTCACTAGGTGTGGCGATTTCAATGATCAAAGCTACTTTTGTCTTGTTTTCTTGGACCATTATATCTGGTTTTCTAGCATCTATCATTTGGACTGTTGGTATTGGGTGATCCCATGTGATGTAAACATAATTTTCTATGATTCTCTGTGGCTCATGTTTCCAGTGCTTTTCTGCCACTTCGATACCATAATGTTTGCACAATCTCCAGTGTAACAATCTCGCCACATTATTATGCCTTTCAGTATACAGTCCCTCTGCCATAAGAGAGTCGCAACCAGCAATAAGGTGTGTGACTGTTTCCAATTCAATTCCACAAAACCTACATATATCTGTTTCTCCCACATGTTCAATGGACTTAGTAAACCAACGTGTGAATGCTGCAAAGTCTAATGTTGCTTGATGATATTGAGCCAAGTCAAATGTTATTTTTTTATTTAAACTTTGATTATTTTAATCTTTACCATAATGTTACAAATCTATCGCTGCTTGACAATATTGAGCCAGTTCAAATGTTATTTCTTTAATCGGACTTTGACTAGCTGAATCTAATCTTAATCTTAATCTTCCATCTTGAACATGTAACTGTGGAGACAAAGAAGCTTCCTCCGAAGTTCAGATCAAGCCAACACACACAATCCTGCTTGGGGATTATATATGCAGAGACAGGCTGACAATTTAGGTCAGTCAGGTAACGGACCTGAAGCAATCAGCATGTACGAGAATACCCTTGGGACAGAGCTCACCTTTTGATAAACTGCATGTAAGAGCTCTGAGAATTTATTTTCATTGTAAAAGTTAGACTGTAATGCACATTGCACTTCTTTACTTAAAACAGTTTTTACCAGATATCTGACAAAGTTTTTGTACATTGTCTGTTTAAATATTTATTTTCAAATCCTTGTTTAAGTTCTGTACCATTTGTATCTTTATTTGTAGAAAAAAGCTTTAGTTTATGCTTTTCAAATAAAGAATTTTATTATGCATCTTTAAATGCTTTTGGTTTATCAATAAATGCATAAAATAAGGGTGTATGCATGGTATCTTGAGCCATTTTTTTGTTTTTTTATTTCTGTAGTAAACTTTCACCTGTGTGGCATTGTCTTATGAAGGCTGACTTCTCAGAGGTAATCTATACCATTTCAATATTTAAACGCTGGCTTATTTTAGTACATAGAATAAGATGTGATATTGTTTCATTAGTTTTGACTAACTTATGACAGTGATATGTAAAGGGGAAGCTGGAAGGGTTCCAGCCTTTGGAAAAAGCAAAAACCTGAGAAAAGCCCCTTTTCACCATCCATTCCCCACCTGTTTCAGTAAAGTAAGTGCACTGTTTCTCCTTCAAAGCTAATAATCATGCTAGCAACAGTAAATAGTGTGCTAAATGTTACAGCTGAACATATATATAAACACATTCTGCACATTACATGTTAAAATATTTTATAATATTGTTTAGACAACTCTATTGAAACTATGAAAACTATTTGTACACTGTTTCTTGCAATGTGTACTTTACAGTTTTATTGAATATTTTGTTCATTTCTACTTATTTTTCTAAGTCCAGTTTTTGTTCATATCTACAATATTAAATATAATGATGATAAAAAGTATGTATTTCACCAAACAGAACAAATAGAGCAACCAGTGAACAGATCCATTATTTCACTTTTACAAAAGGGAATGTAATGACGTTTTTTAGGCTTTATATATTTCTGCTGAAATAAAACATGAATAAGATTCTTTTCATCGCTCTAGCTGTCTGCTTTTGGTCAATATTTCACACCTCCTAGAATTCATAATTAAAAGAAACAAAAGATTTTTCTGACAATGACATTTAAATGCAAACAGAAACTTCAAGTGAAACAATAAACTGAGAAGACATCGTTCAGAATTGTGTTGGCTCTCAGAATAACTCAGAATGCCTGAAAAACATTTCACTAAGATCAGATTGTTTGGTAGAGATCCAGATTTCTGACTGTCAGAAAAAATTCCTGAGGTAGTATAGGTGTAGACTTATCATTTATCCCCTCTCCCATTCTGGAAAAGTGTGTGTGTGTGTGTGTGTGTGTGTGTGTGTGTGTGTGTGTGTGTGTGTGTGTGTGTGTGTGTGTGTGTGCCCATCTGTGGTGTGTGTGTGTGTGTGTGTGTGTGTGTGTGTGTGTGTGTGTGTACCCATCCGTGTTTTGTGTGTGTGTGTGTGTGTGTATATGTGTGTGTGTGTGTGTGTGTGTGTGTGTGTGTGTGTGTGTGTGTGTGTGTGTGTGTGTGTGTGTGTGTGTGTGTACCCATCTGTGTTGTGTGTGTGTGTGTGTGTGTGTGTGTGTGTGTGTGTGTGTGTGTGTGTGTGTGTGTGTGTGTGTGTGTGTGTGTGTGTGTGTGTGTGTGTGTACCCATCCATGTTTTGTGTGTGTGTGTGTGTGTGTGTGTGTGTGTGTGTGTGTGTGTGTGTACCCATCTGTGTTTTGTGTGTGTGTGTGTGTGTGTGTGTGTGTGTGTGTGTGTGTGTGTGTGTGTGTGTGTGTGTGTGTGTGTGAGTGTGTGCCAGCACACATTTTATTTTGTTTCAGTTTTACTTAATTCCATTCAAGTTTCAATTACTGCTGGCAAGATGGTACTGGAAGGCAACGGGCATAGTCTGAAGAGGTAAAAATCCTAAGATCCCAATGACTGTCACTCTGATCTGTATCTCTACATTGTCAAGCCCAATTGGGTATGGCAGGGCTTAGCTATTACCCAAGTCTGCAGTGCACATTTACCATATACTCTTACATTCAATGGCACTTTGTATATTAACTAACACCAGTCGTGGGACTTAGTCTCTATATTGGTGGTGCTGCGGTAACATTGTCACCTCACAGTAAGACATTGTCCTGTTCGATTCTCAGCTAAAGCGTCTTCTGTGTAGAGACATGCGTGAATGGGCGTACCTTCGTTGAAGGTTGTGCGCCAGAGCTGGCAACTCGGCACGTAAAAATCTACTGCCAATCATTAGCGGATCGGAGTTCTGCTGTGGCGACCCCTACCCGGGAAAAGCCGAAAGACATATATATATAAATAATGACAAAAGACCAGTGAACACCACCAGAGGTCAGTATAAATCAGGGTCTGGACTTGTTATGGTACTACTCCATGTGATAGATGCTCTATTTGTCAATTTGTAGTTAATTGTTTTCCTTATATCAATGGCTTTACATGTGATACTAAGGATAGATATAGTTGTAACACTGAGGGGGTTGTCTATGTATTAAAATGTGATTGTAATATGTTCTATATAGGGGAGACATATAGGAGTTTTAGGGTTCGTCTACAAGAACATATCAGGGATATAAGGAATAAAAAAACAGAAAGTCCCTTAGGTAGTCATTTTATGTTATTACATAATTCCAACCCCGAATGTTTGACAGGTTTTGTTTTAGAACAAATAGAAGTTGGTTTAGGGAAATGTATTAACTTGAAAAACAAACTTTTGAAGAAGGAAACTCTTTTTATTCTTAAATATGATACTTTGGAGACTTTTGGGCTCAATAAGGAATGCAACTGGAAGTATGTAATTTGAATTGATTGGCTAATTGTATAACTGATTGTTATTAATTATTTGCTGTGTGTTTAAGTAAAGTTTGTTGACTGAATTTTTACTCTTTGAAGGCCGTGTAAGCCGAGGCGCTAAGTATTTTATATAAAATTCTGCATGGTGTTCAGTGGTCTTTTGTCGTTATTTATATTTATTTTTTATATTTTTTTGAGTTGTAGTTAGTCTCTATATAACTAGTTCTACCATACCTTAAATATCAAGGGCAGTGATGCAGTAGTTAAAGACCATAGCACCTATTTGTTGTAACTATAATGATGACTATATATGCATGTTGCATAAGTTTAAGAAGTACATTTTTGAAATGATAGTATTTAATTATTTATTGTCTTTGCTTAAGTGTGTATCTCTTTCCTTTGATTAAAACTAATGTTCACAACAGAATACAGCTTAGCTAGCTAATTATAGAATGAATTGCTGTACATTTTGCTTTATTGAATTATTGTAATGTATATTTTTCTAGTATATGTGGCATGATAATAAACATATTCACTTTACAGCAAGACCCTCAGGGGCTATAACTAAGCTTCTGCTATTGCAGTTTGATCTTTTTCACTGATGTAAATGTCTTTAAATTATGTTCCCTTAAGGCTGGATACATCAGTTCCTCTTTTATTATATCCTGTAACATGTTACTATAGGTTGGAGTTTAATGCAAGTATTCAAATGGGTTATTATGACTTCTACACCATCTGTGGAACATCTTGCATCTTCCCTGAACACCGTAGGCACCTACTTGTTTTCTTATCAGGGATTTCCCTTTAGTTCACTTTTCTCTTCAGGATAAGAATCACATGACAGTAGTGCCATTATTGGCAGTGGGTTAGGATATTTATGCTAAGGCCTAATTCTCTGCATATGGTCAGCAAGCCATGCATTATTAAGGAGGATATTCCATGCATGTGATGTAGGACAGGCTGTTAGTTTAGGACAGTTATTTACAGAAGTGATGCAACCCTGGAGACATCCCCACCTCCTGTATGAGCAAGCACCTTGGGTCAGTGTGTCTAGTCACTATTCACCATGAGAGAGGTGAGTGGCCACAGCCTTCTCTTCCTTTCTTATTCTGACTGGCTCCCCCAGTACCTGAGCTGCTACATGAACCCCGTTTGCCTAGGTCATAGTGAGGATCTGATTCCTCTACACCATGCAGTCAGCAATTCAATAACACTTATACATTTTCTGTAGTCCTGTTGCTCAGTGTGTGCAGTGATTTCATAGAATTATGGACTGCCTGCTGTACATAGTTATAGTTACCACTTGTTAGTAGGACAGAGTTGTCAAGTGTTTTGATTAATACTTAAACTATTTACTTCAGTCCCTATGACATCAATTCCAGTCTAGTATGCCATAAAAAAGATTTTGTTATCATTTATCTATATGGTAGCTACAGGAACTTTGCAGTCCTTACAGTCAGCTGTCAGTGGCCATAGCTGATAAACAGAGATGAAAACTTTAACATGTTATTACACAAACATGCTTGTGTACTTATACATACTTAGCAACACACAGTACATGAATGAAGTACCTTTTGTGCATCTGCTGGCATTTCATCACTTGAAGAGCTCATTACTAGTTGCTCTTCTTCTTTCTTTACCACTTCCTCTTCTGACGAAACTTCTTTGTCGCTAATATTTCCAGCTAACTCGCCTAGCTTTTTTCGCAATGTCTCCTCTTCCAGATCTGCATCTGTCAGAACAGGAGACTAAACAAGAAAGGAAATGTAAGCATTTACCTGCCTGGAACACTCACTAGAGAATTAGCCAGTCATAATCACACAAAAGCAATCTTATGAGGAAATATGACACCCAGAAATGCAGTACTGAAAACAAGATTATGATGCATATCACAGGAACACAACACATTGCTGAGTCACAGTTTGGCAAAACTATCACCAAAAAAGATTTGCTGAACTCTGTAGAACTCTGAAGCAATCCTGCTGAGGAAATGTGATATACCCCAATATATCATAACCTCACTGATAGTTAAATGTAGGTGAGAGGGTAGGGGTATCTCATGGGTGGTTGGTTGTTTGCTTCATCCACATACAGGTACACTTACTCAGCATTTAGTTTATGATCCATATTATTTGGTAAAACATTTTTGTAGGATACTAGTTCTGTCAAACTGTGATTCAGAAACCCATAAACTGTTCTACAATAACAGGATTGTTAAAATAGTTATGAAGACTATCTGCATTTATTTTTCAAAATGAATTATTTTGGAATGTATTTCTGTCACACTAACTCCTCATTTTGTGCATTTTTCAGGTTATTTTATCCCACTTGAACTACTGAGAGACATATGCAGCTTTCTAATCAAAATTTGAACAAGTGATGCTATTTAATATTAGGATGTATATTCCATTATAATATACCAGGCATTTCAGAAGCATACCTATCAAGTTCCACAGTGCTATGAATGCTTTCATTCGTGCAATCTTCATAACTGTGGTATTTTATAGAGCAATTACAAACAGAAAGCATGTTACGGCTACTCTCCCAGACAGCTGCCATTCCAATCTTACCAAATTTTAATTTATTGTCACAATAAAATGTTACTTTGGTAAATCTTAATTCAAATTTAGATTAAGATAGAGTCCAGGGATATAGCATTGGTAAAATACCAAGCACAAAAGCCAAGCCTTTTACTTGAAACAGCATCATTATCAAAATATTTAACTTATTACCTTCCAGATGCTCAAATATCCCAGTCAGAGAAGACAGTGTGATGGGTCTGTAACTACCAACCACTTTACATAACCATTACCCTGATAGAATGTCATTAGAATAATGCATTTCACTTGACTAAAACACCACCAAAGAATTAAATTTATGGATAACTGGGCACAACCATGATTTAGAATCCTATAGGTTCATGGCTTCAAGATGTTAATTCACTAATGATAAAGAAGTGAAATCCAGCACTGCTTAAGGATATCGATTCAACAAATGACCAGCATCCATTCCTCCAGCCTTCCATTTTCTATATCCGGTTTTAACCAGTTCAAGGTTGTTGGTATGGACTGTATTCCAACAAGCAAAAATGCAATGCAGCAATGAAATACTGATGCTAGTGGACCAAAGGGTACACTCACATGCTTGCATTGCCACACTCTAGCCACACCTAATCATAAAGTGGCATTGCCATTTAAGAATATATCATGTCTTTGAAAGGCTGGTGGAATGCTGAGCTTCATAGTGAGGCACATTCACAAAGGAAGAACAAACATACTCCACACAGAAAAACCGTGGCTAAGATCTCAAATGGTGGCTTTAGTGATGTGAGGCAGTAGCATTGGCCTTGTATCACCATGGTATCCACATCTTGCCCTTTAAACATGTTTCATTACACCTACCAGCCACGTGTGCTTGGTCTGTAATTAATGCCCTCTTGTCACTTGATACACTAACTGAAAGCAGCTTTTGTTGTGCAGTACTGTATTATAAAATGATTACTTAAACAATATATTATTCCTTATTAGGTCAGGAAATAATTATGAAATAACTCCTTTGAAATAGGATTCACTTCTAGGCAACAACAGACCAAGTAATGATTTGCAAATACTGTTATCCTCTTTATATGGACCAACTTCACTTCTGAACAATGATTATAAAGTGTTTATGTCTGTACTAGCTATGAGAATGACATTAGACATGAGACATTTTATTACAGAAGCTAAGGATATTCAGGAAAATGTAAAACAAAGTATAATAAAAAATTGAGATGATGGAAGCACCTTACTGTGGATATAAATATGCTAGTACAGCACAAGCAGTGAAAATGTTTCTAGTCCCTTTAAAATTATGTGTAGGTCAGGCATGTTTTTATTAATCAGGGAGTAAGCCGTGGACCACAATTAATAAAGAAAAGAAGGAATTTATTTGGGATGGAAACAAGGCAAGAGTAAGTAGGATGCGTTGTTTCTCCCCACAAAATGAGGTGGTATATGATTATCATATTCAGAGGGATATTTTAGAGCTATACAGTTAAGAGACATATACATAAAAAGCAGAAGACTACAAATCAAAGTGGAAAGAAATTATGTTGAAAAGGTGGGGATCACAAAATAAGGAGACAGTAGGATTTTGGATACATGTCATTAAGGAGAATAATGACAATTATACAGAATATTATATTTACAATTAACTGAAAGTATTATGAGAACTTAGACAGCATAGGAATGGAAAAAGATTTTACCATTAGCGATGACTGCAAGTAGGGCCACTGGAAATAAAAAAGTGGGAGTAGGAATTTACTGGAGAAACTGGCAAGGAAACTAACGTATTGGGAGCAAGGAAAAGTCAGAGTGGAATGACGCCAAGCAGTCGATTGCCTTCACTATCAGCTATTGATAACAGAGTTTAGGCAAAAAGAAAGGGATGGGGAAAGTGTTAAATGAAAGGCCACCTCTGCTCACGTTTGTAGTTGGGACTACAACAGAAGCTGTATTTAAAAAGGGATAATCAGTAAGCCCTAAATTCCCAAGTATGCAACAAAATCTAGAAGGTTTAGGATTTTTGTATGGAAGTGTTTGCACAGCTATTTTTATACCTTAATTAGACTTCAGATTTTTTTTCCCACAGGTAAACAGCAATTTTTGGGGTGTGATGGGAAATAGGGGGTTACATGGGAACATGCTTTTGGGCATTGCAATGAGATGATAGATTTTAAAAATCCCTAGCATGGTGCTTTGTTGGAAATGTTGGGGCAGCAAATTATTGCAACTAACAAAATGATGCTTTTGAGCTAGGATACAAAAACTAAATTGCCTAGACATAGTAAGGTCCTACTAAGTTTAATTCTTTAGCTGCCAAAAAGTAATTACAAGAAAATGGAAATCAAAAACTAAACCAAGCATAAGAGACTTATTTAATGCTGTAAAGGAGATAAAAGAAATTAGGTCAGATTTTTAGAAAGGGGAGGAACAAACTACGTAGAAATAAATGAAATCTGTGGTTACAATACCTCCAGAATAGTGCTCAAGAGGAGGGGTAAAATTTTGGGTCAACACGACTTGAGGAATTTAATGTTAAACTGTACAATAAGTAAGAAATAAGCCATATATGTGTAATGAATGAAAATGAAAAATCTTAGTATTGGTTGGTTTTATCTTTTATAAATATATATGGATCTTGTCACTGTGTAATATTTGAGTTTATAAAGTTGTTTAAAAATCACTATTATCCTGGACATGTTATCAACATTATTTATTTACTGTCTAACCAAAGCCTAACTCAGTGAGGTGGCAAACAAAGAAACAAACCTGAATGGTCAACACTTGGAGCTTAATTGTTCAACTGTTGTATGCAAAAATCAGGAATCATATCAAAATAACGATGTGTGATGCACAACAAAGTCTCATTTATATCCCCAGTAATAAGTTGGTTACAGCCATGAGATACAGGATCACAGGAGGTTACTAGGCTAATGGCCCTAGGGTCCTTACATGCCTAGCCAAGTTAACCATTGCTCCCAAGAGTGTCTGTTATGGCCAGACACTAAATCAGCACCTATTACCCATATCTAAGAGGGACACAGGTGGAACCCCCAAGGCAAATTTACAGTTTCCCATCCAATCATCCAAACAATATTTAAATAGGGTCAACGAGGGGCTCTGCTTAACATGGATTGGAAGTCTGTTACAGAGATGAGGTAACCTCTGTGAGATAAATCTGTCCCCTCCAGCAAGTTCTATTGATGTCACATACCAGGTTATGGTCCCTTGAGTGTGTGACACCTGTACCGTTTGACTTACGAAAGTGTAGCATTTCCATTAAGGCAGGCTTGGATATTGCCTTATATGCAAGGCACAGGTCACCTCTGAGCAGTCTGCATGACACAGAGTAAAGAGACAGTGATTTCAGTCTGTCTGCATATCAGATGTGCTGGAGACCTTGAATTTTCTTTGCAAGAAACTTTTGCTGTCTCTCCAATTGCTGCAGGTGCTTAGAGAGGTACATACCAAAGGCAACATTATACTCTGTTATTGGCCTGATGAGGGAAGAGTATAGGGGGCTACAACCTCCTTTTTTTCTGGAGGCAGTGCCCTTACTTATGAGGTGAGCAACACAGAATGCCCTTCTTACTACTGTGGAGACATAGTGATCAAAGGTAGGGTTTCTATCAACCTGTGTGCCCAGGTCTCTCACCAGTGATTGCGTGCTTAAGGTATTGCTATTTATGGAGTAGTCTGCAGGAACATCACCCTTGCTGAAGGGGATGATAATGCATTTTTTGTACTGAGTGTAAATCCATGACTTTGGCACCAATCATTAGTCTGTGTAAGTCTGTCTTGCAAAATATTGACATCGTTAGGGGACTGAATGACCGCTCCTAGTTTGTCAGCCACAGACCTTTAGTTTTGGCCTGTACTTCGAAGAGGTATATTCCAAACAGTTGGGGCCCCAGAACAGACCCCTGTGGTACACCACTGGTCACTAGTCTGCTGGAGGAGGTAGAGTCTCTTATATTGACAGTATGAGTTCTACTAGTGTGCCAGTTTGCAACCCACCTGACAATATATGGGTTGATACCCAGCTGGGTGAGTTTATCAATAATGCCTGAGTAGGGGATGGTGTCAAAGGTCCTGGCTAAATCCAGGTAGGCCGTATGCACAGTTTTACCTTTGTCAAGGACTTTGGTGACTGTCTTGAAGAAGACCACCAAGTTTAACAGGCATGATCTCCCTTTGATGAAACCAAACTGGGTAGGGCTGAGTGTTTGTAGATTACCTATATCTTTGTCGATAAGTTCCATGATGATACATAAACCTCCAAAATGAAGCACAGTGCAGAACAAAAACTAGTAAACAGCCAAAAAGCACTGTAAAGAGGAGAAACCAAGCACTGGACAGCTCTAGGTAACACAGTTTATTCGATCCACATATAATGTAAAATGCTTGACGAAACACCGTGTTTTTCGTCTATAAACAGACTTCATCAGACAACAAAAATAGTCATCACCAAACATATATATATAAGCTTTTAAAATTCAAACCCTCCAATAAAATTGCATCTCATGAATATGTAATTTAGCAAAACATTCTGAAAAATCTCCAACTCCATGTTTGAACTTTTTCTAAACAGCAATCACTAACCTTACATATTCAAAAAAAAGGCATGTATTGACTTCCAAATTGTATATGGATACTGTAATGATAATAATCACCAAAAGGACTATAAACACATCAATATCTGAATAAATTAGTAAATAAATACATGCGAACCCGTGAAGAAAAACAAAGGGGTATTCCATCAGAAAAACAAATACAACACTCCCCTCCAGTGGACAAAAGCAAAATTACATGGAAAGTACAAAATCAGGATGAAGGTAGTTGTTAATGATCAGAGATCAAAAATACATAAATAAATACAAAGCAATAATAAAAACCTAATAAATTAAAACTGAAATATATAGAGTTATATAATATCATGTATCTAACCTGAACCTGCAATCAATAATAAATACAATGAATACAAAAAATACATATTTACTTTACATCTAATAAATCTAATAAATAATTCCATCCAATAAATACCAAAATATAATATAAAATATAAAAATGTAAAATGTATAATCTAAAATATGAAATGTTCCTAAAACATGTAAATCAACAACAGATTCATACATATATAGTTAAAAATTTAAAAACTATAAAAACTATAAAAACTGTGAAGTGAAAGAAGACCATGTAATGTAAATAAACCTAACCTAGTTATAATCTAGCAGCCCTCATCTTTAAAACCGGGGCAAGGGAAACACATTCATTTAAACCTGGGAACCTGTTGGCTTCAAGCACTATTTGCCAATACAGTTCCCGGTATTCAATCTTCGTTTCCCATAAACCACCCCTCTCATCTTTTTGAACTTCCTCTATAATAAAAAAAGTGTATTTAGCTAGGGGACAAATGTTGGTGTGTCTATATAAAGCATTAGTAGCTTTTTTATTCTTTATGTCATTAATATGTTCATATATTCTCCTTCTAATTTTTCTCTCTGTCTTACCAATATAAAAACCAGAGCAAATCTCACATATAGCTATATATAACACTCCAAAAGTATCATAAGTACTATGGGTGTTGCTATTAATTTCTTTACCTCTGGATTCAATAAAAACACTTCATGTATTAGCTAACCAGGGACATTGAGAGCACATCTTACATGGAAAAGTACCAGGAGACTTTATAATTTTCTTTTTAACATTTTGATGTGACAACAATCAGTCTTTGATATTGCGTCCCCTTCTAAAAACAATTTTTAACGGTTCTTTATCATTGAGACCCAGATCAGAAATTTTGTTGAATTTGTCCCATTCTTTATCAAAAACATTTTGAATTGTGGTTGCATCGCCACTAAAATCTGTGATAAAGGCTCTGTTATATAACTTAGTCCTATTCTTCATAGGGTCAGTAGACTCTACCATATCAATTTGCCCAATATTAGCCAAATTTTTCAAATTGTTAGGTTCTTTCCCTAAAATAGGTTGAAATCTTTCTTTTCTACCTCTAATCACTTCTTTTTTAATTGTTGTGCAAAATTCCAGAGGGTATCATCTTTCCAAAAACATCTGAGTCAAAAACTCACACTCTTCCATAAAATCTAAATCATCTGATGTCATTCTGGAAATTCTCACAAACTGACCTTTCACAATACTTCTCTTCTGGTGAGTTGGATGCCCACTACTAAAATGCAAATAGCAATTAGAAAAAGTCTTTTTCCTAAACACTTTTGACTTAAAATAATTCTTATCCTTAATTAAAGTGATATCTAAATAATTAATTTCTTTGTAACTAATTTCATGTGTGAATTTCAAAAAATTAGTGGTGTTATTGATATAATGTATAAATTCATTTAATCTTTCCTTAGTATCTTTCCATAATATCACTATATCATCCAAGTAGCACTTATATAAACACCAACTATCCTTGAATGTACTCTGGTAGATAAATTTTGTTTCCCAGGTGTTTAAAACCATGTTGGCATATATGGGGGCACATCTTGCTCCCATCACCACACCACTAGTTTGGTGGAAATATTCCCCTTGGAAAAATATATAGTTGTGTTTTAGCACCATTTCCATTAAAACCAGGCATATGTATATATCATTATCATTCAAATCTCCAAAAGACCTAATGGCTTCCTCAAACCATTCCAGGCCCAAATCATGTGGTATAGAACCAAACAGGTCTACCACATCGATAGTTACAAGAATTAAATCACTATCAAACATATTCTCCTTCACATTGTAGAGGAAATCCCAAGAATCTTTCAAAAATGACGTACCTTTCATCATAAATTTTTTAAATTTTACATCACTATATCTAGCTAAGGGTGAAATTGCTGAACCTTCAGCAGTTACTATAGGACGAAGGGGTGGGTCAATCAAGTTCTTGTGAACTTTTGGGATACCAAAAATGGAAGGAATTTTTGGCTTACTGTTGTGTAAAAAATCAAACAGTTCTTTACTGATGCATCCTTCCAAAAATAAATCATATAATGTAGAATATATTCTTCTGTACCCAATATTTATCTCATTCTTAGACACATTACTATATTTCGTACCATCAAGTAAAATGTTAAACATTTTCCCTTCATAAGTAATGCTATTCATCAAAACAATACCTCCCCCCTTGTCTGGCTTCATCACTCTTAGCTTATCATTCCCCCTTAAACATTGTAGTAATTCATATTCACAAGATGGAAGGTTCGGTGCAAATTTGTTTCTTTTCACTGCCTGTCTCAACTCAATTTCTACTAAATTCTCAAAATTCCTCAATTGTGTATGAATAGGGGGATTCCAAACACTTCTCTTTTTTAACTCATTCGATACATCCATTGCAAGTTCTCCTTTACCACAAATTAATTCCAAATTAATTTTTCTTAAAAACATTTTTAAATCAATCACCAATCTACTGATATCGCATTTAGTTCTAGGAACAAAATTCAAACCTTTGGAAAATAGGCTAAAATATGTGTTATTAATATTTAATTCAGTGTAATTAAATATATTAAAATGTTTAAACTTGTTGCAGGTACAAACAACAGAATTCAATTGATTCAACCTTTCATTACTTTCATCCATTAAAACTCCTGTGACATCTAAACATGTTATCTTCCCCCCTCCCCCTCCATCCATTCTGTTGAAAATTCTCTTCTCTCTGATTCTTTATTCTTTCTGACCTCCGGAGGGGTGGAAATTCTAAAGGGTCAAAATTCTCTTGGTTCACCATGGGAAAATGTAACCCCTGTTATCAGGTTCACCACTATTGATGTGAAATTCTTTAGTGTAATTAAATATACTCCTAGGTTTAGGGTATTGTAAATGGTGTTCATATTCAAATGTATCCCTATTAGTCTTCTTTTTCTTCCTTTCTAATATTCTATCACATTTCTTGTCAATAACTTTCCTCAACTCAAAATACTTCTTATTTTCTTTGTTTACTGTATATAAAAGATCCTTAGTGATCTTTTCATTTACTATTGCAATATGTTTCATTAAAATATCCATTTCATCATCATTATTTTTAATGATGGCTCTAATGAGATCAAAACCCCAATTATCAAACATTGTAAGTAAGGCATCATGAAATAGAGTACCCTTTTTCACATTATTCGGAAACTTGTGAACCCGTAAACCTTTTGGTACTAGCTTAAGTCTTAAACATTCCTTTAAATACATATTATCAATGTTCAAAATTTTGTATTTAAATAATAAATCATTGAGTTTGGCTAAATTACCACCATAAGTCAAAACATGTTCATCATCTTTCCCCTGTGTATCCCGTAGCTCCACTCCATGATGATACACTCAATGGCCTTGCATATAAGGCTGGTTAGGCTTATGGGTCTATACTTCTTGGGGTCTGTGAATGCATTCCCTTTATGCAAAGGGATGACCGTAGCTGTTCTCCATTCAGCAGGGATGAAACCTGTGCTAAGGCTATGGTTGAACAAGGTACCCAGCGGTGTTGCCAATTCCTGTTTTAATCCATTGAGAATGCTGCCTGTGATGTTGTCTGGTCCCATTGATGCTATGTTTTTAGCCTTGGAGAGGGCATTTAAGACTTGCTCCTTGGAGATAACAGGTGAGGGACAGGTGGTAGGGATGCTTTGTGTTATATGTGGTGGGGACAGGGAAGTGAAGTTTGCACTGAACCTGTCAGCCAGCAGTTTGGCTATATTCACTGGTTCTGTATATGTAGTACCATTAACTACAAGCTCTGCACAAATCTGGGTTTTTCCTTTGAGGTTCCGGATGCAGCTGAAGAACGTCTTATGGTTTTCCTTAGCTAGAGATGCAAATTTGGATTTATAAATAGCTTTAGAGGACTTTACAAGATGTCTTATTTGTACATTTAAGTTCAGAATGTAATGCTTCCAGGTTTGTGACTGTAACTTCCTACTCTTAGACAGCAGTTTCTTCCTCTTATTGAATAGCCTGTTAATGGCTGATGTCCACCAGGCAGGTTTGTTCTTCCTTGAGGATCTTGCTTTGGTCCTATCAGGTATGGCAGAGTTAATGCAATTGTATAGATGCTTATACAAAGTATTAGTGTATATCCCAGAATAGATTACCTCTCCATCAGTGGGAGGATGGGGTATAAAGCTGTTTATGCCATTACATAATCGGTTGTAATTGGCCTTGGTGACGTTTTTCAATCTAGTTGCTGCTGGGGGGTGGGTCTGGTGTTATTGGTACCTCCAACGAGACTGATTTGAGGTCAGACCTCACCAGGGAGGTCAGCACACTTGGGCTGGTACAACGATCCTCCATGTTGGTAAGCACCAGATCCAGAATGTTTGAGCCCCTTGTAGGGGTATCAACCAGCTGGTCCAGGTCATTGGAGTTAACAAAGTACAGGAATCTTTGGGTGTGAGTGTTATTACATGTATAATTAACCCAGTCAATGGACAGGTAATTAAAGTCACCCAAAACCAGGGTGTTTGGTTGTCTCTTGATTGACTCAAGTAGAGGCAGGTAGGCAAAGTGGGTGTCCTGGTTCATGGAGGGAGTCCTATAGCTGGCAAGGATTTGAAGAGGGGTCTTACCAACAGTTAATTGCACTTGGAGTAATTCATGGGATTTGCTCTGTATAACCAGTCTTGAGATGTATTTGTCTTTTATGAATACTGATACCCTACCTCCCTTAGTTCTCACACTTTCACTTTGAGGTCTGAACGTGTGGAAGGAATTGTAACCTGGTAAGGCTGGGGTGCTTTCCACAGCCTTAAACCAGGTCTCGGGGACTGCACAGATGCCATCATCTTCCAGAGTAAGGACTTCTTCCAGCGAAGTTTCAGATTTAGAATAGTAACGTTGTGAAGCATAACCTTGAGTTTGTTTTTAGATGGTCTTATTACATTGGGAGTTTAGTCCTTGTGAAGCTGCCTAAAAAAGGAATAATAGGGTGGACAAGAGCTTTAGCCAGTAACTGAAATCCCAGAGGTGACAGATGAAGACCATATCTGGTAAAGCATCAAGGTCTGTCGATCATGTCATCCCATGCTGACAAGTACTGGATCGCCTTAGAATGAAAACAGAAACTAAGCCAATTATTGAAAGCAATCATTTTTTGTTTGTAATCATTATCCTAGGTGAAGGTAAAATGTTACTTAAGGCTAGGGACATACCTGCCTGGGACACATAATTAGAGAGCTCAATCATGTCTCTTTTCATATAGTCCATTGAGGTAAGTCTCAAGTCATTCACTCCAACATGGACTATGAGTGAGCCGTAACAGTATCTGCTGTTGAGAGACTTGAGTGCATGTGTGATGTGGTGGATTCTGGCACCTGACAGACAGCTGAACCAGTTGAACCAGTTATGTATAATTGTCATTAACCTATCAGTCCATTTTTTGATTGATAATAGAGTGAAAATATGTACATTTAGAGTAAAACAAAAGTTAGTATCTACACTCACTTACAAGGCCACCATACCTAATTTTTTATTTATTTATTTTGCATTTCTGCCCTATCATCCCTAAGCAAATGATACCCTGGGAAGTACTAAGCAAGTCCAAGCCATTCCTTAGCAAGTTATGTCAATGATACAAAGAGAAGCCATTACTGCTCTGCATGTATCCAAAGTAAAAGTACCCCACTTGTGCACAAATATATTATTCTTAAGGTGCAGCAGATGAACTTAATGGGAATCCTTTAGGGTTAGTGAACAAAGATGATAGTATTTTAAAACAAAAGTAAAAATGAAAACATAAAATTAGTTAGTATTTCAAAACAAAAGTAAAAATGCAAACATAAAATGTGTTAAACAATGGTAGACAATATATAATTTGTTACATTCATAAGTTCATAGATTTGATTGCCAGGTTTGTGACCCACTATCCTTCAGGAAGACTGAATATTATAATCCAATGATATATTATTATTATTATTGAAGGACATCAATGAATGACTTTTCTAAACTTCATCCAAACTAGATGAAATAGTTCAAGACACAACAGCTTCAGAACAAATTGGTTAGCACATGCATTTATCATTATTAGTAATCTTTGCTCTGTAAACCAAAATTAAACAGAACTAGAACCATGCCACAAAACTCACTATTTTGAATAATTGATAAATAACTACACTAAATATACACAAAACAATCTGAGTCAAATATCTGCATTCAAGGTCTTCAAAATGGTAAGGAGTAGAAATGGTAATTAGAAGAAATCAAACTGCAGCATAAAGTATATCAGGCACTACAAGGAAGTGTGTTTATTTATTCAGAATATTATATTTGGCCAGTCCTATCTTACTGATTCATTTCACGCAATCTTGTGAATTACTTGGTCTTTTTGAAGTGTCTCTGTGACGTTGCTGCACTGGTCCAGTAATCAAGGAGCCTCAATCCTCACAACTAGCACCAGTGAGGGACATGCACATTGGGAGGATAACAAGTACACACACAGTAAAGTACAATTTCCCTTAAGAGCACGCAGAGATTACAGTCAGTCTGGGGCTGGTTTCTCCCTCTCTTTCCAAATCCCCAGTAAGTCTCCCCACTGGCATAGCTATAGGGTTAAGATCTCAGCTGAGTGGTCAAGCCAAAACCTCCAGCACCCTCTCTGTCCAACCAGTGCTTTGTGTCCCTGTCCAAGTAGCTGACTCACACACACTTTGAGATTTGATTTATATACAAACACACAGACACTCCTGGGAACTCTGGTACAGGTTCAGTAGCTGTGTTCCTTTCTACCCAGACTATAAGGTAGTAAGCACTGCCACCAACCACCCTTACTTATCAGCTACTTTAAGGCCCTTCTCAAAGAGGTGGCCAATTCTACTGTGTAATGTTACTGTTATACAAATGGTAAGTGTGACCAAACTTTTAAGACTATTTAAGAGTGGCCTATACAGTGTCACCAAATACACGCAAGTACCTTAAGAGCTTAAACATCTCTAAACAAACCAGCCACAATTAAAATGTTTAAATATATTTAATAATAAAATAACAAGACAATACTCAATAACTCAACACATTGACAGCAGAGTTAAGAATCACAGGAAATATTTTAAAACAACATGCAGGACAGTCTCACATAAATACAGAAAACATCTAGACTGATCTTACTATTTTCCTATCTATCTGTAAGAGAAACTAATGCAAGTGGTGAATGGATGGTTACAGTTCCAAAGACAATATACAAAATGCAGAGACTTTCTCTCTGAGACAGTTCTTAAATTAATAATACACATTACTGCTGGGTTACCTAGATGATATCATTATTTGACACCTGCCTTTAGTTCCCAGATTAAACAGATACCAACAGAACTTAACATGTCTCTGTGAAAAATACTTATCTCTTAGAAGCTGACACGTATCTCTTAGAACCTTGCCTGAAACTGGAAGTCGTAAAACAGTTACACACGTTTATCTTTGAAACCTGTAATTATTTCTGTTTCCAGACAATAGAAAGAAGTTCTAGCTGCAGACATTCTGTCTTCTAGCTGTGGTAAACACAATTGTAAAACTCTTTACTTGTCAACTTGTTTTTATATAGATTTGCAAGTTAACTCTGTATGTTCCAGCTTCTTACTATCAAAACATACATTTGCATAAGCATATAGTTTATGCATATTTCTGCTCTTTAACAGCAGGGTACACAGTGGTTACATTATTGTAGCTCAGTACAGAACATACAGTTTTCTTACATTTGTAGGACAAGCATACAAATCATATTACTATTCACAAATAACATAGGATTCTTTACAAAATTCTAGCTATCTGGGCTGGTAGTGTCACATATCTATATAAACATATTAATATTTTCAAGTTTACAAAATTCCAGCTAGCTGGGCTGGCAGCATCTCAGTTTATGACAGTCTCAAACAAGACTCCTTACATTTAATAAAACTTTGAAGAAACAGGAACACCACACACAAGTGCCGTTCAGCTTCATAGCAATCAAAATGCTTAAATAACAATACTTGTCTAACTTTTTGTAAATAAATGGTAGTGCAGTTGGTCAAATTACATCATAGTCAACTTGCTAAATGTCAGCTATACTGTAATTTCCTGGGTTTGTTTTTTGTTGTGGTTGCATGGTTGTGGAGTTATACATATGTTCCAGAGGTGTGAAAGCAGAGCCATCCATGTTAAAGTAGGTTTTTGTTTGTTTGTTTTTTAATTCTGGTTTCTTTTCTTTTTAGGGTAAGTAAGATGAGTAATGATTGCAAACATAATGTAGTATTTACATTTGCAATCATTAGTTGTATTTTTATATTTATCCATGGTGTTTGGGTTTTGCTTTAGTTTTAGTGTAGAAAATGATGATGATCTCAAACGTAAATGTATTGTTTGCATCTACAACCATTAGATTTTATTTTCATTGTTATTAATCACCAATGAAATTTTACAATGTTTTGTATTTCATTGAGTTTCATTGGTGATCAACCTCTGTTTTTCTACTTGTTACATCCCCAAGGTAAAGCCAGCTGCTGTTGAGGCACCCTTGCATAAAGGCAGTTTTTCTACTGACGCTGAGAATTATATGCCTATTTGTCTAATGACTATTATTTTGCAAGGCTACAGAATGAATTACAGCTGAACTAATAATAAGAAACATAGGCGTCCTTATATCTGTGGATTCACACTGGTTTGACTTTGTAAAGAGTAGATCATGCCTGTTCAGTCTAGCTGAGTTTCTTAAACAGGTTGTGAAGCTATGGGTAAAGGGCATATGACCAGCATTACCTATCTGTACCATGCCAAGGCCTTTGACATTAACCCCAACACCAAGATTACTGACTAACTGTCCTAACATACCCCCCTCCAAATAGTTCACTGAATATTTAATTGCCTGTCTGATACAACCTATAGTTTTAAGCTTGGGTATATTTGCTCAAGAGAAGAAAAAGTCACCAAGGTGTCCCACAGGGCTGTCTGCCTTAATCTTTGATACATATTTCCTGACATGACAGTTGATATCAAGTGACTTAAGGTAACCAATTTTGTTGATGTTTGCAAACGAGGCAGGTATTAAATCTCATTCTGATATTCAAATGTTCCAGTAAGAGTTGGAACAAACAAATGTCCAATGTATTAATCATAGGCTTACCATGAATACCAAGTAATGCAGCCTCATTCCTTTGTTACATCTACCATCACTACTTAATAGCACATAGATAACATTCCAGTTAAATCGGACTGACCCATCAAGTACATGGATATCTATGCTGATATCAAACTCTCCTTTGACCATAACATCTCTGTCATGGTTAGAAAATCCTTCCACCTGGTACAACTCATCATTCATAATATCTTGTTAAGATCCAAGGATTTTATAGTCCAACTTTATTTCTTCTTGTTTAGGTCCATCATTGAATGCAGTACACCTTTCAGTATGTACCTCACACCTAAACCACCTCAACAGACATTAACATTTCATATCATAGTAGCTTTTGCTACACTGGCAGACTAAATGCCCTTTCCCTCTACTCACATCCTCACAAGCACCTGAAGGGATGACCACTGTTTTGTCTTCTGTGCTCTGAGTGTCCCACACTGTTTGATCTCCTTCACTTAAACAGTGCAAGTTGTAAAGTAGATATCTGGTCCAGAGAACTGATACATTAACAATCTGCACCAGAGACCTAAACCCACACAGATACAAAAACAATCTGTTACAGAGATGTAAAAAAACTCTGCTACATTAACAATCTGCACCAGAGATCTAAACAAACACTGATACATTAACAATCTGCTCTAGAGACCTAAATCCACTCCAATGCAATAAAAGTCTGCTACAGAGATGTAAACAAACACTGAGAGCATTAACAATCTGCACCAGAGACCTAAACCCACACTGATAAAATAACAGTCTGCTACAGAGATGTAAACAAACACTGATACATTAACAATCCTCACCAGAGATCTAAACAAACACTGATACATTAACAATCTGCACCAGAGACCTAAACTCACACTCATACATTAATAATCTGCTCCAAAGTCCTAAACACACAATGAATCAGTAACAACACCAGCTGGCATTACATGTACCTAGCTCAGGCTTCCCTTACATATCAAGCAGAATACACTTGGCAGCCTCTACAAACACCCTGGATGAGTGCATGGGTGATCACAGATCTTCACCTGGGATATATGCGAAAAATGTATTTAATGGGGAAACACTATTAATCTCTTACAGAAATCAAGTGTTGTGGTTTAGCTTCTTGATAGTCTCCTTGCCGGTAAGCTTAGTAAGACCTATGAACCTATAATATATATTATGTATCTGAACCTGTATGATATATATATATATATATATATATATATATATATATATATATATATATATATATATATGGGTCTATGTTGTATGATCTAAAGTTCAAAAGAATGAAAACCAAGATATCTAAATCTCAAAATGTCAGACATGGGAATTTGCCTCTTCTCCACTGTTGTGTGATCTTAAAGTTGGTATATGGGGGGGGGGGTCACAGAGGGGCTTTCCACCTTACATTAAAATGTTTTTTTATATTTTGAGTTTTAGATATTTTGATGTTCAGTCTTTTGAATGTTTGATCTAATGGCATAGACCTATACACATATATTCACAATGCCGAAATCCTGAAAGATCGAATTTCATATGGCCGAGATCATATGATCAAACTTTCGGAATCCCAACATTGTGAATGGAGATCAGCATACAGCACAGAATGGGAGATTTCACTTTTCCTCGCTGTAGTGCGATCGTGGAGTTGGAATATTTAAGTAGTGGGGGTGTAGGGCGTGCAGGGGGGCTTGACCCCTACAGAAACATTTAAATTGTTTTTTTTGTGGGAGGGTTGTTTCGGAATTTTGATATTCCGAAATATCGATCTTATGGTCTCGGTCATATGAAATTCGATGTTTCGGTATATATATATATATATATATATATATATATATATATATATATATATATATATGGGTCTACTTCGACCCACCAAAAGCACACTTCTACAAAACTTAAAAAAGTGAGCTGAGTTCTGCGAAAGTGCGCTTCAGTGAAAATGCACTTTCATGAAACTCAGTACACCGAGTAGTTGTCATAGGTCTTGGTACAGGGAGGATAAGGGCATATTCCCTTTTCCCCACTGTTTTGCAATCTTGGAGTTAGCAAATATAAGTAGGGGGTGGGGGATGCTGGGGGGCTTGCGTTTGTGCTATTTTTTTCTCTGTGTGTTTTTTTGTTTGTGTTCAGTGTACTGAGTTTCACGAAAGTGTATTTTCATTGAAAAGTACTTTCACGGAACTCAGCTCACTTATTTAAGTTTTATAGAAGTGTGCTTTTGGTGGGTCGAAGTAGACCCATATATATATATATATATATATATATATATATATATATATATATACATACACACACATATATTATGCAGATGTGGGGCTGCGGTAGTGTTGTCACCTCACAGTAAGACGTTGTCCTGTTCGATTCTCAGCTAAAGTGTCTTCTGTGTGGAGACATGCGTGAATGGGCGTACCTTCGTTGAAGGTTGTGCATCAGGGCTGGCAACTCGGTACGTAAAAATCTACTGCCAATCATTAGTGGACTAGAGTTCCGCTGTGGCAACCCCTAACTGGGAAAAAAAAGCCGAAAGATACAACATATATATATACACATATATATATATATATATATATATATATATATATATATATATATATATTATATATATAAAATATTTGGTGTTATATTTACATATTTACACACACACACACACACACACACACACACACACACACACACACACACACACACACACACACACACACATACACATGCATCTCTGGAAACCAAGCATATTTTTATGAAAAAATAACAAGAAAGGGCAAATTTTAAAATTCAAATTTTTGGTAGGATAGATTTTAAATAAAATCCAGTGTTCAACTAAAATCTGTGGAGATTACTCAGTTTTGTGAAATGTCCTGGAAACATATATATATATATATATATATATATATATATATATATATATATATATATATATATTGCAAGTTAATAAAAATAAATGCATTAATATCATCTGTATGTACATTCACCCAGGTAACAATATATCTACACTTGAAGATGTCCTGCACTGGCTATCATGTCACTACCCCCAAGAAACCATACTACTTGAAGACTTTAACATAGACTGGGGCACCTGTTCCTCAGAATCCCCAACCACCCATATTAACTTGCATGCATTTACACAAATCATATCCGCCCCTACCAGGATAGGTAAACCCAACCAAAAAGAAAGCATACCTGACTGGGTACTCATAAATAGTCACCCCCAACTGTACACCTCTGGTACCCTCCCTGATGGCCTAAGCGATCACCTTCTCACATATGTAATTAAGCACAAAGCCATTAATTCCCAACAACCCTTACTCAGAAAGGTTAGAAACAATAAAAATTTTGACCCTGCCAAATTCCAACAAGAACTAAACTCATGTAATTGGTCTATTCTAAAACACCTCCCCTTAGAGGAAGTAGTAGCATACTTTAACAAGAAATTCCTTGAGATTCTTGATTTGCATGGACCTGTTAGTTCAAAGTGAACAAAGGCAAAAACTGCGCCATGGCTTTCTAAAGAGTCTAAACTCAAAATTACCCTTAGAAACAAAGCATGGGCTTTATGGCGTTCTTCTAAAGACCCCCAAGATCACATTAAATACAGGCAATCCAGGAACGAAACTAAAAAAATCCATTTTACAAGACAAAAAACAATACTACTGTAATTTACAGACAGTAAATCAAAATAACCCTCAGAAGTTTTGGGCAGGTTTAAATAATCTACTACATCCTGGACAAACTTCAACCCCAATCCCTGCTGCTACTATTGATAAAACCCCTGAAGATGTTTCTGATAGTTTTAACCAATTCTTTACTGAGACAATTCAAGCCTTAGCTAGCCAACTACCTCCTAGCTCCCCTGATCCTGAAAGTACTGCCCCTAGAAACCTACTCGCGTTCAGCTTCCAACCAGTCGCCACTTCACTTATCCGTACCTTGATAAAAAAATTAAAACCCACTAAACTTTCTGCTGATCAACTCACTGCCGAGTACCTACAAAAATCAGCTGATGCTGTTGCTTAACCCGTCTCAATACTAATCAATCGAACCATAGTAAAAGCTAAAATTCCCACCATCTGGAAAATATCCTATGTAATCCCACTTCACAAAGGAGGCAGCTCTACTGAATCCTCCAATTATAGGCCAATAGCCATACTCTCTCCACTTGCAAACATTATGGAAAAATGTATTCATAGACAACTCATGCACCACCTAATCCAGAATAACCTTATGGCAGACACTCAGTATGGCTTCCATCCTCATCACAGCACTATTTCAGCCCTTCTAGCCTTTACCAACACCATAAACCATAATCACAACAATAATTATATATCCTCAGCCCTCTTCTTGAATCTTTCCAAGGCATTTGATATGGTTGATCACCAACTCTTAATCCACACCCTGCAAACATTCTGTCTAGATACTAGAGCCCTTCAATGGTTTCAATCCTACCTGGATGGTCAACAGCAGGCTGCCCTCTGGCAGAACAAACTCTCTAATCTTCTACCTAACACCCTTGGAGTACCACAAGGCTCTATATTAGGGCCCTTGCTGTTTTCTATCTTCATTAACAACCTTTATACTGTCATCCCAAAAGTCAGCTGTATCCAATATGCTGATGACTCTACTCTGATTTGCTCGGCCACATCTCCAATAGAGTTATGGTCAGCTACCCAGACCACCTTTCATACAATAGAAAACTGGCTTTCTGAACGTCGTCTGATCCTAAATCCCAAAAAAACTAAAATGCTGTTATTTTCACCAACACGTAGGTCTACCGCTTTCACCTTTACCATGAATTCAAATGATGGCACAATAATCTCCCCTGACCACCTCTACAAAACTATTAGGTGTCATCATAGATAATAATCTAAAATTCAACCTACATGTTAACCAAACTATCAAAACCATCAATAAAAAACTAGGGTTACTTTACAGAATAAAAGCCTTCCTAACCCCTCCAGCTAAAATTGCCATAGCTCGCTCTCACCTTCTTTCAACCCTTCTGTATGCATCCCCTCTACTCTCGAATTTAAATAAGACTGTCCTTAACAAACTCTCAATTTGCTACAACCACATTGCCAGGTTTGCCACTGGGCTGCCTTTTAGAACACATCATTGCATCAATCTAAATCAGCTTGGGTGGCTTGAACTACCCAGCCTAATCCAGTATAACCAACTGATTATGGCCTATAAAATCCTCTATAGTCCGGACAATACTCCTGCACTTAAAAATATTATCACCCCCTATAACAATCCTGGACTGCTTCGATCCTCTAACAAACTACTAATTCAGACTAGCAAAATTAATAACACAGCTGGTGACTCTCTCTTTGCAAACTCTGTAAGTAGACCCTGGAACTCTCTTCCAGCTGATATTACCTTACTTTCTACCTTAGGTCAATTTAAAACTAGACTCAAACAACATTTGGCACTTAACTGGCTATGTCAGTGTATCAAGCCTGGCTAACTCTCTCTAGAATGTGTAAAAATCTGTTAACCATCTTACTGTGTAATTTAATTTAATCCTGACTTACGCTCGGGATTAACTCTAACCTGTGGAACTTGTTTAACTTACTTACTTATGTAATCAGTGTAAATAGTCTGTTTGTAATATGTAATGCTGGTATTATGTAATGCTGTATCTGCTTACCCTTGGAGCTTTTCTCCACGGGCATCCGCTGAAAATGGACATGCATCCAGTCGGACTATCCCGGTCAACAAATGTAAAATAAAAATAAAATAAATAAAATAAACAGTAACATAGCTAGGATGGGGTGAAAAAGGCAAGTGCCCTGATCACAAAGTGTTAGTGAGTGCAATTGGCCATTCGAGACCAATCCTGATTGCTCTTTAGTGCATGCCGGCTTTTAAAAGTCAATATTGCATTGTCAAAACCTAAGTGCTGTAGCTCTCCCTGTGTGGTTTAAACTATAGCAACTGATATCTACGTTTGTGGCAAGCAGTTTACAGTTTTAAAGAAAAAAAAAGATTTGGAAGGAGAGTTGGAGGCAGGGTGTAGAAACAGGACCTGAATGGCCCCTGCATTTCTATATTTCTGGTCCCTGATTGTGGACTTTTCTTTTTGTCTTTTTTTTTTTTTTTTTGCCCTTTCATTGAAATCTGGGGCAGGAGGGAGGTGGTATGCCAGTACACACAGTGGACCTTTTTTTTTTTTGCTCCTCAAATGAATAGCTGGGGAGGTGAGGAACCACTAGAATAGCCTGAAGTGCTACTACAGCTACACCTCTGCCCCTTAAAATAAAATTTTTACAACTGTTTATGACACATTATAGTGTTTATTTGAAGGTCTCTGATTAATGTAAACCAATAAAATAAGAATACTGACACAGAAATCCTCTTTTGGACTCAGAGAGCTCTCTAACACTGAAGGATACTCACAGCGTGAACCATGCAGCCCAATGAAAACTAATAATCAAATCCAAAAGGCAGCACTCCAAATATGCACATTGGGAAAGTGTGATATTTCAAAAGTGAAGTCACTGCCCGATGTACAGGCATCCAAAGCATAAAAATCATTTATTAATCAAAGCAAAGAGCACATAAAGGTCAAGTGCTTTCATCATGTGATAAGTTGGGACTTCTTCAGAACCTTTAAAACAGTGTCCCTATCGGCTTAATATATAGGCAAAACTTGATAAACCAGTCATGTGACTAACAATTAAAATAAAATTACATTGAGTAGAGTTCCATGAAATGAACTTCGCTATACCAAATAATTCATTAAAGAAATTGTCACAAAAGGAGATACTGCCAGCCCAGGTATCTGGAATTTTGTAAATAATTATATGTCATTTGTGAATATCAACATCATTCATATGTTTGTGTTACAAATGTATTAGGAATGTATGTTATGTGTATATCAAACTGCTGGTACAGAAGTGTGTGTTGAAACGGATTGTAAAGTACTGAGCTTTAAAAATGTATCCACAGTGTACCCTACTGGAACAGAACATAAATGTATATACACTATTGTAACCGCTTAGATTTATATATTTTAAAAGGAGAAACTGGAATACAGAAGGTTAACTTGCAAAACTTCAGAAAAATAGTTGAAATTAAATTACTTTATAGCCATGCCATAAAAAAGGATGTTATCTTTCAGTTTCAGTGCAGTAACAGACACACTGTCTAGAAGTAGGGGTTCACTATATCGTCTTTGAAGTGTTTTTACTGTTTTATGACTTACAGGATCTGCCTTAGATCTAAGAAAAGCCTTGTCTATGTATTTTCACAGGTGGATGCTGAATGCTACCAGCTGCATCAATAGGGGTTTTACCTGGGATAGAGTCAGATGACAAGAAGTCATGTCATCCTGTAAGCTATCCCAACAGTAATATTTGAGATATTAATTTAAGAACTCTCTGAGAGAGCCTGAGTATTTTGCATTTTTCTCTGACCTGACATCAGCTGGAAGACCCACTTACCACACCTGCCTTGCTTCCTCTGTAAGTAAGTTAGCTAGGATATAATAATTCTGTAGATATAGTCAGGAATATAGCAAAGCTTAATTTAGATGTTTTTCTTTATTTATTTGAAACTGTCCACCAATGTTGTTTTAAATATTTCCTGTGATTGTGAACTCTGATGTGTGATTATATACTGAGTATTTTCTTATTCTTTTATTATTTATTATTAAATATATTTAAATCTTTCATTGTGGCTGATATTTGTGAGACATATTTATTTGGTGACACAGTAGGCCACTCCTAATAGCCTTGCTCTTGGTCAGACCACCATTTGTATTGATAGTAACATTACACAGTAAGATTGGACACCCTTTGTTAAGGATCTTAAAGTAACTAATAAGGACGTGGCTGGTGGCAGTGATAACTACCTTATAGTATGGACAGAAGGGGGCATAGCTGGTAAACATGTGCCAGCCTTTCCCAGGTGTGTGTGTCTATGTATAAATCAAACCTCAAAGTGTGTGTGTGTGTGTCAGCTACTTGGGCAGGGACACAAAGCACTGGTTGGACAGAGAGGGTGCTGGAGGTCTTGGCTTGGCCACTCAGCTGAGATCTCAATCCTATAGCTGTGCCAGTGGGGAGTCTTAATGGGGATCTGGAGAAACCAGCCCTGGACTGACTGTGGTCTCTGTTTACTCTTAAGGGAAACTGCACTTGATGTAAGAGAGCTGCATCTGGAAATACTATGTGTGTACCTGTCATCCTCCAATTGTACATCCCCCACTGGTGCTAGTGGTGAGGATTGTGGCTCCTTGATTACTGGGCCAGTGTTGGGGCATCACAGAAACATCCTATTAAAAACTATTGCAACATAAAATAGAATTTCAGTTCCAAATTAAAACATCATTAGATAGCCATAAAACATTCTGTTTAAATTATGAAAGACAGCCCCCTTTGTGAAAATCGGTACAAAATTGGGTTCCTCTGAAAGGAGAAAATAGTAATAAAAAACATAAAATATTCTTTGTGCCACTATTTCCCTGATAGTTCCCCTTTACCTACAACTCCTGTGCTTTTAGTAAAATGGACACATTTCATTTCCATCTTTAATGAATTTTTTGGAATACAGAATTTCATTTCATGGAACTCTACTCAATGTAATTTTATTTTAATTGATTGTTAGTCACATGACTGGTTTATCAAGTTTTGCATGTATATTAAGCTGACAGGGACACCGTTTTAAAGGTTCTGAAGAAGTCCCAACTTATCACAGGACAAAAGCACTTCACCTTTATATGTCTTTGCTTTGATTAATAAATGATTGTTTATGCTTTGAACTCCTGTACATTGGGTAGTGACTTCACCTTTGAAATATCACACTTTCCCGCTGTGTGCATATTTGGATTGCTGCCTTTTGGATTTAGCGCTCTAATATTGCCAGGTTTGAATCCAGGCTGCGGTTCACATAACCCAAACATGCAGAAGGCCATTTTTACAACTGTAACATGAACAGTTAGATTGCAAACACTTAGCATATGCAATAAAATTGCAAGGAAGTATCAGACAGTACAGGAACATTTTACACCAGCAGAAGCAGCAATTGTAGCCTTACCTCACGAGAAGGTGATGAGATTTTCTCTTCCAGTCTGTTCAGTAGGCGTTCTATAGCAGACATACGCTTGTTCAGTTCAGAGATCTACAGGTTGGAAGATGGGAATATATAAAAAGCCACCACCACCAAGGATAGGAAAAGAGAGGAGAACCACTACCTTGACTGAGTTCACATAGGTGCAAATTTAAAATAATGCAACCAAATAGCTGTGGAAAACAGAAACTACTATTAATTTTAAACACATACCAATAAAATCAGTCTACCGACTCTGAGGTAACAGGATTACAGAACTTCCTTTCAACATTACAGTGGGAACACAGCTTGGAATTCATAGTATTATTGGGAAGTAGTTACTACTTGTTTCTCAAGCGTTTATTTATTCATTTTTGCTGAGTAAATTTTTTGAATGGCATATGTAGGTATAATGTATGTATGAATACAGTATGTGAAGAATGTCACCGCTTATCCTTGCTATTATTGCATAGTCTTCATTTCCATCCCATTGTGACCTTGACTATTGTCTCCTTACCTGTAACTGCTTTTACCTTATTTTGATATTTTATGGGAAATGAGAAGGTCACATCTAAGTGCTGTCTCCAGTGTCTGTACCTATTTGGCAAGTGGGTGTTTAAATTAGTAGAGTATGCATTAGGCAGTTACAAAATAACAATGGGAACATAACCACTCTGGTTAGAAGAAACAGCATAACCTTGGCATGGACAAGTACAAGAAGTGACGCTAAAAAGGAAGGATATATGGCGAGGGGAGCATGAACAACAGCTAGGAGGCCAAGAATTTAATTGAAACTTAAGTAAATACAATTTAACAGGGAGGATAGTGGGGTCACTGAATTTCAGCAATAGAGAGCTGTAGATAAATGCAAGGCTTCAAATGACCGGAACAGATGAGCAATGAGGTGAAACAAAGATGCAGGGTAGACATCTGCACTCAAAAGGCAGTCAGACATCCTCCATTAGCATCTTCATGTTTGGGTGGTAACTAGTGATGTCATGGCACTGGGACACTGTAAACTTGTTACACTCCTGCTGTGATGCCATTCTATTTCACTGTTGCATTTACTGCATCATCTTGATATTACCAAAATAACTTCAGAGTTGCAACACTCAGGCCATCTGAAAATCACAGTAGTGGTTTTGTCAAATGCTTTCACACTGATGTCACCTTCCAGATGTTCAAAGTATGTCAGTGCAGTTTCCCCTTCTTGTCACATGCATAACAAGAGTGTTCCAGAATTCTAAACAGTAGCAGTACATTTTGCCACTGGTAGAAGATAGCTGCCCCCCTGGCTCTTTCATACTACTTTCTGCCATGTCACTCACCATACTTGTGCCTCCTGCCTCATATGATAATTAATATAGGATCATAGGAAGTTACTAGGCTAATGGCCCTAGAGTCCCTACAAGCCTAGTTAAGTTCTACCATTATTTCCATGATCAGCAGCTATTGCCCCTGTCCAAGAGGGACACAGGTGAATTTATGGTTACCCATTCAATCATCCAGATTATGTTTGAAGAGGGCCAATGAGGTGTTGTGTCTGACATGAAGTGGGAGTCTGTTCCAAAGGTGTGGTAACCTCCAGGAGACAAATCTGTCTCTCCAGCACGTTCTGTTAATGTCACATACCTGGTATACAAGGCCTTTAGAAAGAGTAACCCGTGTACCAGTTGACTTACGGATATGCAGCATTTCCAATAAAGCAGGGTCAGAGACTACCTTGTATGCAAGGCAGAGATCATCTCTGAGTAGTCTGTATGAAACAGAATAAAGTGACATTGATTTCAGATGATTCGCATAGAACAGATGCTGAAGACCTTGAATTTTCCTTGTGAGAAACCTTTGTAGTCTCTCCAGTTGCTGCAGGTGCTTGGAAGGGTACATACCAAAAGAGGCATTGTACTCAGTTATTGGCCCAATGAGGGAAGAGTACAGGGAGGTTATAACTTCTTTTTCTGGAGGCAGTGCCCTTACTTATGAAATGAGCAATATAGAATGCCCTTCTTACCACTGTGAAGACATGGTGGTCAAAGGTAAGGCTGGTGTCAACCTATGTGTCCAGGTCTCTCACCACTGAGTGCGTACTTAAGGCATTGCTATTGATGTGGTAGTTAGCAGGAGCATCACCCTTACCGAAAGGAATGATAATACATTGTTTTGCATTGAGTTTAAGGCCAAAACTTTGGCACCAATCATTTGTTTGTGTAAGACCCTCTTGTAGGATGTTGACATCATTTGGAGATTTTATGACTGCTTCCAGTTTGCAGTCATCAGCAAACTTTGTCAGCCACTGACCTTTAGTTTTTGCTTATACTTCAGAGAAATAGATTCCAAACAGTAGAGGTCTCAGAACTGATCCTTGTGGAACATCACTGGTTACAGGTTTACTGTTGGAGGTGGATTTCCCTGTTTTGATGTGTTCTATCAGTGAGCCAATAAGCAACCCATCTAACAATATACGGACTGATACCTAACTGAGTGAGTTTATCAATGTGCCTAAGTGGGGGATAGTGTCAAACACTTTGGCTAAGTCTAGGTAGGGTGTATGGACAGATTTCCCCTGGTCCAGGGCTTTGGTGACTGTCTCAAAGAAGTCCACCATGTTTAATAGGCATGACCTACCTTTGACAAATCCAAACTGTGTAGGTTCAAGTGTTTGGAAATTACCTATATCTATTGATAAGGTCCATGATGATTCACTCCATGGCCTTGCAGATAAGGCTAGTCAGGCTAATAGGTCTATAGTTCCTGGGGTCAGTGGAAACACCACCTTTGTGCAAGGGAATAACTGTGGCCATTTTCAATTCAGCTGGGATGAACCCGGTGCTTAAACTATGATTGAAAAGAGTGCTCAATGCTGTTGATAATTCTTGTTGGACTCCATGTAGGATGTAGCCTGGGATGTTATCAGGTCCCATACATACTGTGTTTTTGGCCTTGGAGAAGGCATTTACAATCTGCTCTTTAGAGATACAAGGTACGGAACAGGTGGTAGGCATGTCATGGGGTACATGTAGTGGGAACAGGGGAGTGAAGTTTTCACAGAACCTGTTGGCCAACAGGTAGTTAGGTGTACTAGTTACTTCAAATGAGACTGATTTGTGGTCAGATATCACCAGGAAAGACGTCACAGTGGGGGTGCTACAGTGGTCCCCCATATTGGTAAGCACCGGATCCAGGATGTTGGCAGCCCTTGTGGTAGTCTCAACCAGCTGTTCCAGGGCATTGGTATTAACGAAGTCCTGGAACATTTGAGCAAGTTAGCAAGTGTTTGCTGACTCAGCTGTCTGTGGCACAGGGCAGGCCCAGTATTCATTATTCAGGAAGGCTGCATCAGCTTCTCAGAAACCCTTGCATGGAAGCATTACTACACAGCCACAGCAAGGTTATTCTTAATAACATCATTGGAATTCTGAACCTAAAGGTTATGTTAAGCAAAAACTGGCAATGCTGTAAGTGTTATATGCCAAAGATGTGAAAGGGCTATTTAAAAACCTATAAAACCATGTAATGAAACCATTAAACTGTCTTTGTATGTTCCGAGCAGGTATGCTTACAAATGCATAAAGGAATAATGTTCTCTTTAAAAACTGTTCCCAGATATTAGCAGAGTGGTTCCAGTTATCAAAGCCTGAATAATGTGGAAATGTATTACCATGAAATCATATTTATCTATGAAAGTGAAAGGAGTCCTTTTCCTATCAAAGCAGCTCTAGTTTAGTTATTGTGTGTGATGACAAGGAATCACTAATCATATACTTCAGCAGTAATAAACATGACTGCAAAATGTTCTCACATCTTTTGACCAACAGTTTCAGATCTGAGCACAATTTTCATGTTTTTGATCATTTCTGCCAGTAGGTGAGGTCTAAAAACAGAAAAAGGGAAAATGTCCACAATTATGCCAAAACAAAATACTAATTGCATTTGAGAAATGGAATATCACAACATTCCTTTGGCATAAAAGTGCCAAAACCAAACATCACTTGAAAATATGTGAACTCATAGTATGTAATAAAAACACAGGAAAATGAAAGTTAAGATCTGATTTGTTTCCCCACAAAAAAAATCTGCTTAGTCCCACCACCTAAAAATTAATAGCAACAAGTATTTTATCCAGCTTTGATTAAATAAGCAGGAAAGCAGAGGCAGTAGAACCACATCAGAAATAAATGCATTTCAACATACAACATACTTAGCTTTTTACTGGTTAAATGGTTAATTTGTTTAAATCAGTTTGCTTATTTGCTACTGTTATATTAAATAAAAAAATACACTTTATGCATCGCCTCTTAGCGAGGGTTAAACTATTCCCGGCGACATAAAGTGTGATCTCCAAATTTTCCCTTAGAACTAGCCAGTTTTTTAGTTTTAGCACTCAAATCTGTTTCTTTGAGCTCAGCACTTGTTCAGAACTCATTGTAAGCATTAAATAAGCTACAAATTACTACAGCACTCAACTTTCCTCACTTGTCTAGAGGAAAACAGTTTTTAGTACTTAATAAATAAGCACCTATCCAGGCATGTCTAAGAGTCAGCTCCCGTGTTTTCTCCTTTCTACCTGATGATGAATCTAGGCACCTTGGGGCAATGCAGCAGTTGCCTCATATACACAGACAGGGTCTATATTATCAAATCGAAATTCCCTTTATGCAAATCCCGAACACACTAAGCAGCGAAAAATAAAATAACGAACTGTCATAGTCGGCCAACCCCACCACCCGCTACATACTACCTACCCAAACAAAATAAATAAACCACATACATACACTAACCAAACCCTACGTCTAACCTAAGGTAAAGCACCAAAACCCTATCTCTAACCCTACACTAAACCCCACATACACAACTAGCTATGCACTATCCTTAACCCCTCCCTAACCCTAAGGTCCGTAACTACCGCACACGTCCCCTACAGACATACACCCAAAAAAATAAATAATACATACATACATATATTTAACAAAACCTTACTTCCAACACTACACTAAACCCCACATACACAACTATCTATGCACTATCCTTAACCCTTCCCTAACCCTAAGGTCCATAACTACCGCACACTTCCCCTACAGACATACACCCACAAAAAATAAATAATACACATACATACAGTTACATAAAACCCTACTTCTAACACTACACTAAATCTTACATACATCACATATCTATTCACTTACCTTAACCCACATCCTAACCTTAAAGTCCTATCTATCACACACTTACCTTACGGAGCTATACCGCAGACGGGCCAACCATTACACTTCAACATTTAAATTTTCACTGTTTTGGACGTTCGGCGTTTCCATCTTTCGTGCAATATGTGTTGCTCTTTTCGTATTAGTGATTACGGTCTTTCAATCTGGTAATAGGAACCCCACAGACTACCCTCTCCTCCTACCACCCAACACTACAACCTGCGAGAGATGCACTTATATAGCCAAACTGGAAGCAATGCTCTTTTCACCCAAGACTGGACTAGACAATCAAGAGGAGAAGGTAAACACTTGCACCACACCACACTCATCACATAGTCCCTCAAAATCTACACCACCAAAACACACACATAGCAACAGAAAACACAAAACCTACATTCGCGAAGGCTCTCAATAAAAATCTGCTCAAGCAACAGAGACCGCCAAAGCAGAAACACAAGCAACCTCCACCCCCCCCAACACAACCCAAATGACACATAGCCCACAAACTCAGTGTGCCACTCAACCACAGCCCATAAGGCACAACACTGAACCCAACACTCTAGTTATAGGTGGCTCTATAGTCAAGCACACTGATGTTCCACTCACCAGGCTAAACAAAGAGAAAGTTACTGTCAGCTGCCTGTCAGGTGCCAGGATCCGCCACATAATGCATGCACTCAGGTTACTCCACAACAAGTACAAATATGACTCTGTCATTGTCCATGTTGGTGTGAAGGACCTGAGACGTACCTCCCTGGACTACATGAAAATAGACATGGAGGAGCTCTCTGATCTTGTAGCACAGGCAGGTATGACCCTAGCCCTGAGTAGCATCCTGCCATCGTCCAGAATGATACCACAGTACAAGGACAAAATGACTGACTTCAACAATTGGCTAAGCTTCTGGTGCCATTCTAAGGGGATCCAGTATCTGTCTGCCTGGGATGACATGATCGAGAGACCACAATGCTTTGTCAGAGATGGCCTGCACCTGTCGCCCTTGGGATTCCGGATACTGGCTAGGGCTCTTGCCACCCCATAGTGCCTTTTTAGGCAAGGTTCAAATGACAAATTCACTACCATAACAAGTACAAGCAAGCCAAATCTGAGGGTAATGCTACTCAATGCTAGAAGTCTAAACCTCAAAATGCATTCATTCAATGCACTCCTTAAAATGAAGAACATCGACATCTGTGCAATGACAGAGACTTGGTTCAAGGCTCCAGAGAGCACCCCTGCAATTTGGCCACCTAACCTGGACCAAAACACTAAAGGCAGAAGCGTATCCATATCATTAAGGATATCCACACCTCTAGGCTAGTTGCTCAGCATAATGCATCCGAGGTTATTCAAGTGCAACTAACTCTGGGCAAGACCACAATCCAAATTGTAACTTGCTACAGATCCCCCACCATGCCTCAGGATTCCCAGTCCTCATTTCTTGATACACTGGAAAATATTAGGGTACAACCCAACACCCTAATAATGGGCGAGTTCAACTACCCCACCATTAACTGGGAAAACTATTCATGTACCAACTCTTTTGCTCAACGTTTTCTGGAATTCATGAATTCCAACGCCTTGGATCAATTTATCCACACCCCCACCAGGGGCAGCAATATCCTAGACCTGATCATTACCAACATGGGCGACCGGTGTTCCAAACCAGAGGTCAGTTCCTCGTTGGTCAGATATGACCACAAGTTAATCACCCTAGACATCCACATCCCGCCCCCACCCCCCATTAGGGAAACCACCATAAAAAATTTCTCCAAAGCCAACTTTACGCTTCTTAAGACAGAAGTGGCAAACTTCACGACACCCATGCAGACGGACAATAGAGGTACGAATGCTGAATCCTACACAAATGCACTTTATAAGCACTTACACGAGTGCAAGGATCGTGCTATCCCTAACAGAACCAAGATGCTATCCTCCAAAAAAAGAAAGCCAATCTGGTGGTCCCCTGTCATAAACAAACGTTACAACAGAAGAAAGAAACTATTGCAAAAAAGAGTAAAATCCCATGAGTGGAGGAACTTCCTGGTCAGCCTCAGTAAGAAGCTGAGATCCCTCATAAAATCCTCCAAAGCTAGTTACAAAAAAATGGCCACTGATTCTAAAGACAACCACAAAGCATTCTATAGCTATGTCAAGAATCTCAATGGCAACACTCAGATCTGCTCTGGGTTACAGCACAATGGTGCTAAATATACAGAACCAACTGATATTGCCAACATCCTGGCAGATAGGTTCAGTGCTAACTTTACCCCCCCCCTCTCACCCCCTAAAGGGCCCATCTCTATACTGGAAGAATGCAAAGTTCCTGTAATCATGGCTGCACAGGTAAAAATCACACTCTCCAAAGCCAAGAACACAGCATCCATGGGAACTGACAACATCCCAGGCTGCATTCTACATGAACTGCAGAATTAACTGGCACTCCACTTAAGCACCATGTTCAATCATAGCCTCACCTCAGGCTTTGTGCCCACTGAATGGCGCACAGCAACAGTTATCCCACTCCACAAAGGGGGAGCCACCATGGACCCCGGGAACTACCACCCCATTAGCCTAACGAGCCTGGTCTGCAAGGCCATGGAACTTATAAACAAAGAGATTGGTAATCTCCAAACTCTAGACCCCACCCAGTTTGGGTTTGTAAAAGGCAGATCATGCCTCCTAAACCTGATAGTCTTCTTTGAAGCAGTCACCAAAGCCGTAGACAAGGGTAAGGTGGTTCGCACAGCCTATCTAGATCTCGCCAAGGCTTTTGACACCATCCCCACACTGGAATTGTAGATAAACTCACTAAACTGGGTATAAATCCCTATGTCATAAGATGGGTTGCCAACTGGCTCACTGACAGAACCCACACTGTGAAAGTAGCAGACTCCAAATCTGACTTCAGACCAGTGACAGGTGGAGTACCACAGGGTTCAGTCCTGGGTCCTCTCCTGTTTGGTATCTACTTTTCTGAAGTACAGGCTAACACAGAAGATCTTTGGCTAATGAAGTTCGTAGATGACTGCAAACTAGGAGCCATATTTGAAACTGCTAACAATGTGGACATCCTACAAAAGGGCCTCACTGAGACAGATGGTGGATTGTCATCCCCTTTGCTAAAAACTCTGTACCCATGAGCTAACACATAGGTGGTAGTCTACTTAACACCGAAATTGTGAAAAGAGACCTTGGGACACAGGTGGGCAGTAGTCTCTCCTTTGATAATCACATTGCCACAGTAGTCAGGAAATATTTCTACATGGCACACCTCATCACAAAAGGTTTCTCATCCTGGAAAAAAGAGATCATTGTTCCCCTCCACTCGTCACTCATTAGACCCATTATAGAATACAATGCCCCTTTTGGTATGTACCTCACAAGACATATTCAACAACTGGAAAGGCCGCAGAAATATCTCACAAAGAGGATTACCAGCCTCAAACAGATGCCCTATGCAGACAGTCTCAAAAAACTCCAGCTTTACTCCATTGCATATCACCTACTCAGAGGTGATCTCTGTCTACCATACAAAACTATATCAAACCCAGAGCTGTTGGACATGCTCCACTTAAAGAAATCCCAATCCCTCCAAGCTACACACTCTAGGGACCTAAACTTTGTCACCACAATAAACAGAACATGCTGGAGGGATAGATTCCTGTCCCAGAGACTTCCCATACTCTGGAGCAAACTACCTATCTATATCAAACAAAGCTCTTCATTAGCACTCTTCAAGAAAAATCTTGATGATTGGATGGGAAATAGGAAATTCACCCCGGGGATCACCTCTGCAGCTCTGCTCGACAAGGGCACAGGAAAATAATATTCTTGGGGGGCGAAAGCCAGGGTACTTTTTTGGCTAGGCTTATATATGCCCTAGGGCCAATAACCTAGTACCTACCTATGAACCTATAATACATTTTCCACAAATGTTTATTAAATATGCAGGTTCTATATTTGTAACTGGTTCATGCAAACAAAATGAAACAATCAGAGTGATTCTGTGTAAATATTTGGAAATGGAATCCATCAGAGCTTTCTATTTATACCACTGAAGACATTTATCTTTGATATGATTAACAACAATTTCTGGCAGAAAATATTAATATCATCATTCCTCAGTGTATCATTACGTATAATTGAGCAACAACTATTGAGTTATTATCCATATTAATTATAAATTATTGTGAAATTATCCATATCAGAAAAATGGTGCCTTTTTATAAGCTGTAGTCTTACCATCTGCTTTGTACAGATGCAAACATCTGGAAGCATTGCTTATTTTCATTATACTGTGAAACGTTACTGTGCTATTTATTTTGCAGTTCTTTAAAGTTTAAAGTTGCATTTTCAAACTGCTGTAAGGGCTTCTGTTCTGCACTGAAATACATTGGATCTAGTGTTTTTTAATATTAAGCATTTGTTTGAGGTTCTGTAAAACTTAGGCTCCAAACCAGTCATTTTACATTAAGAGGGTCAAAACCTGCACTCTTGTGGCAGGAGAGCTGATTTCACCTATCTGAGCTTGAAACTGCTCTGCTGGCAGAAAGCTCATTGTGTGTTTACCTGATTGGCCTTAGGGCATAGTTAGTGTAAAACTTGCTTTTTTTCTGATCATATACAAGCCACATGTTGGCAAGAAGCTGCCAGTCATGCAGTGGCAATTATTGGTGCCTTGTATACATGCAATCACCTGAAGTTGAAATTCCCTATAAAAGCCACCTGGGAACTTTACCTCACTCCTGCGTTACTCATGGGGCAACTAGGTTGTGTGGTGAGCAGCATTTACGCATTTAGTTAGGACTATTTAGGTCTACCTTACCTTATTATAGCACCCAGGGCTATTGCTGCTCAGAGAGCACCTCCTTTGGGCACTGGGAAACATCACTGGTTAGGTTAGCTGCAGATTACACCAAGCATCCTTCCCTCTTCCAGTTACAAACACTCCTATTCCTTGCAAGTACACATTAGGACCTGCAATCATGGATGAGCCCTTTTCTGCTATCTCTACATCTAGCTTGATGGACATGGGCATCCAGAGGCAATGTAACAATTGCCTTATGTACACTGACAACCACTTAATTCTCAAGCAGACAAAAAGTATGTAAGAAATGTTACACACTGACACTGGATGCTAGACTCTCATTTGCAGACACAAAAAGCAACAAACAGATTGTCAGTAACTCATGCACACAACTCATTGCACCCACAAAGAGGTGCTCACATGTAACACGCCCAAACCTCAAAGGCCTCTCAGGCACAGTCCTCAGAAATTCTGCATGCATACAAACAAGTCATTTCACATCACAACACAAAGCCATATTTCATTGTGTCTCAACTACCAAGTCCATAAGGTGAAACACACCACAATCCATTCTAGGGAACTAAACTTAGTCAACAACTCAAACAAATCATGCTGGAGAGAGATATGTGTCTCGGACATTACCCCTTCTTTGGAACTGGCTTCCTATTCACATTAACCAGAGCCCTTTCCTAGCCCTCTTCAAATGCAATTTAGATCAATGGATGGGGAATCACAAATTCACACCTGGGGAAGTGCTTATGTCCCTTATGGACAGGGGCACTCTAAGATACACAAGGCACAGGCACAAATCCATGCCATCCTGTTGCCCCTAGGGGCCATATATCGGGGAAAAATCAGGTTACATCGGGTAGGCTTGTAAGGGCTCTTAAGCCATTAGCCTAGTAATCTCCTATGAACCTTTATACCATTATGCTCAGGTTGATGAACATTTTCAATTGTTAAAAACAGCAACACATGCTGTAATATACTGCCATATGTAATTAAAGGTACATACTTTGTAGAGTACAACCTAGTAGCAAGAATAACTTACACACTTTCTTTGAGGACAAGGTTTATTTCACACTATTTCTTTGCGTACAAAGTTCCTATCACGCTCTTTTTTTGAGTGTATCACCTGGACTGCCATATACATTATAGTTGCTTTAGGCAGTGTTTCAGCCACCTATCTAGGGGCTTTAATTTCTATCCTACACATAATACTTCCTCTGCAGAACACAATACACACAATAGCTCATGCACCAGTGTCTCACCTGTCAAGGCCATAGGGCTAAACACTAAACCTAACATATTAATCATAGGTGATTCCATCGTGAGACACATAGATGTCACTCTCACCAGGGTGGATAAGGAAAAGGTTATGGTCAGCTGTCTGTCAGGCGGCAGGATCTGCCATATCACACATGCACTCAAGTCTGTCATCAACAGGTACTGTTATGACTCCATCATGGTCTATGTTGGTGTGAATGACTTGAGACGTACCTCTCTGGACTATATGAAGAGAGACATGACTGAGTGTTTTGACTATGTATCTCGGGCAGCATTTTACCTTCACCTAGAATGATGCCTCAATACAAACAGAAAATGATTGACTTCAATAATTGGCTTAGTGTTTGGTGTCATTCTAAGGGGATCCAGTATCTATCAGCCTGGGATGACATGATCAACAGACCTCGATGCTTTGCCAGAGATGGTCTTCACCAGTCACCCCGGGGATTTTGGCTACTGGCTTAGCCTCTTGCCACTCCCACAGTGTCATTTTTAGGCAGTATCACAAGGACAAAACTTCCAGAATAAAAATATCAACCAAAAACAACCTCAACATCATGCTGCTAAACTCTAGGAGTCTTAACATGAAACTGCACTCACTGGAAGCAATCCTCTCCCTGGATGACAAAGACATTTGTGCAGTCATGGAGACCTGGTTCAAGGCTGTGGAGAGTACCCCAGCCATACCGGGTTACACCTCCTTCCACAAGTTCAGACCACAAACTGAAGGCAAGAAAATTAAAGGAGGTGATGTATCAATTTTCATCAAAGAGAAATACACCTCCAGATTGGTCAAGCAGTATGATGCCCTAGAGATACTTCAGGTGCAATTAACTGTTGGTAGCACATGTAATCAAATCATTGTCAGCTACAGAACTGCCTTCATAAGTCAGGACATCCAATCTGCTTATTTGGATCAACTTGAGTCTATCAACATATATCCAAACACTATGGTTTTGGGCAACTTTAACTACCCTAGCATTGACTGGGTGAATTACTCATGCTCAAGCTCACCTGCCCAAAGGTTCCATGTTTTTGTCAACTCCAATACCCGGGACCAGCTGGTTGACACCCTCACTGGGGCACCAACATCTGGATCTGGAGCTTACAAATACAGGAGACCACTGTAGCACCCCCACTGTGAGTTCATCTCTGGTGAAATCTAACCACAGATCAATCTCACTTGAAGTAAGTATCACACCTGACCCGCCCCAGCAGCAACTAGACTAAGAAACTTCTCCAAAGCAGATTATAGTCTCTAATGGATGGTATGAATAAAGTAGAGCTGTGTACACTTACCATAAATGTAGATGTTCGAGTGTTTTCACTGTTGCAGTCATCACACTTGGGTTATCTTCCTGCAGGTAGCCCTCAGTTGGCCCGAATACCAGAGTCTTGGGATGTCTGTGTCAGATGCTGTCACCTCTTCCATGACGTCAGGTCGTCAGGGGTATAAAACATGCAGTCGACGCCATTACATCATATTTTCTTGCCCCAGATGTCAGGAGCCCCCAAAATAGGAAGCAATTACATGGTGTGGAACACCTCCAGTAAAACGTAAATGCTATTTCCATAAGATATGGCCAAAAAGAAGATAGATGGAAAGAATAGAAAAGACAGGGGGCTGGAGGGAGGGTAACCAGGACTGCAACAGTGAATACACTCGAACATCTACATTTATGGTAAGTGTACATAACTGTTCTATGTTCTTCGTGTTTCACTGTTACAGTCATCACACTTGGGTTGATTCTCAAAGCTGAGGAAGGGTGGAGGCAGTCAAGAAGTATTGGGGCTGGCTAGCAGGCCCTGTAAGACTGCTGTGGCAAATCCAGCTCTGGATTTAGAAAAAATAGGTAAGTGGTAATACTTGGTGAAGGTGTGTATGTAACTCTGGGTTGCAGCTTCCAGGATGTCCCTGGTAGGGACTCCCCTGAGGAATACTGTAGAGGATGAGGTAGCCCTAGTGGAGTGAGTTCTGATACCTTGTGGGGTAGGTTTTCCATGGTGTTTGTAGCAGAAATGGATGCAGTGTGCTATCCATTTGGAAATGGTTTGCTTTGAAATGGCTTTGCCCTCTGCCCCTGTAGCAAAGCTGACTAGCAGCTGGTCAGATTTTCTGAAAGGTTTAGTTCTGTCAAGGTAGAACCTGAGCTGTCTGTGCACATCCAAGGAGTGCAGAATCCTTTCCCCTTTATTCTGAGGATTAGGAAAAAAGGTTGGTAAATGGATGGATTGGTTTAAAGTCACACTGGATACCACCTTGGGCATAAATGATGGGTTAGTCCTGAGGGAAACCCTGTCTGTATGGAAAATAATTAAGAGGTCCACCCCCATTAGTGCCTGTAACTCAGACACTCTTCTTGCTGAAGTGATGGCCAGAAGTAAGGCAGTTTTCCAAGAGAGGAATTTTAACTCTGCTGTAACTGCAGGCTCAAAAGGGGGGAGCGTGAGCTTCTCTAGTACAAACTTAAGGTCCCAAGCAGGGTTGGGAGCTCTCCTCAGAGGCCTTAAATTGTTAGCTCCTCTCAGGAACTGTTTGATGAGAGGGTGAGGAAATAGAGGTGGCTCAGTATTGTAGTGAGCTGAGATTGCAGAGGCATGAATTTTAATTGAAGAGAAGGATAGGCCTTTGTGGAGTAGTTCTGCTAAGTAATCTAGGATTTGAGGTAAGGAAGCCACAAGCTGTGTTCTTTCCTTGAGACTAGCTCCAAGAACAATATATTTTCCACTTTTATGAATAGGATTTCCTAGTACTAGGCCTTCTGGCCTCAAGGATGACATCCAGCACCTGTTTGCTGAGGGTTGCTGGTGGTGTATTCAGGGGATAAGCCAGGCTGCAAGTTTCAGGGTTTGCATCTGTGGATGCAAAATCTGTCCCTCCTGCTGAGACAGCAGGGAGGGGTTCTGATGTGGGTGCCTGGGTGGCACTGCTGTCAGACAGTGTATGAGTGGGTGCCAGTGCTGGTGTGGTCAGTCTGGGGCAATAAGAATCATCCTTGGCCTGTCCTGTTTGATCTTGAGTAGTATTTTTGAGAGGAGGAGCAGAGGGGGAAAGGCATACATTGAGAGGTTTTCTCATGTAAAGGATAGGGCATCCACTTTCCATGCTTGGCTGTGGGAATTTCTGGTGAAAAATTTGCTCAATTGATGATTTTGAGGAGAGGCAAAGAGGTCCACCTCCGGAGTCCCCCACCTGCGGATTAGAAGTTTGAATGAGATGAGTTCCAGCTTCCACTCACTCGTGTGGGTCCAGTAGATTTCTTCTTAAGTCGTCTGCCAGTGAATTTTGTTTGCCTGGCAGGAATTGAGCTTGCAGGTGCACATGGTTGCTCAGGGCTGTGTTCCACAGGGCCATGGCTAACCTGCAGCGAGTATAGGAATGAGTTTCCCCCTGCTTGTTTATGTACCACATAACTGTGGTGTCTGTCTTTATCAGGAGTTGTCCTGGAAGGATAAGGTATTTGAAGGCTGTCAGAGCATTCCGTACAGTTAACATTTCTTTTTGATTGATATGCAGGGGAATTTGTTCTGGGCTCCATTTGCCTTGAATGCATTTGTCTGCCATGTGAACCCCCCCACAAGTGGTCTGATGTGTCTGTTGTCAGGGTTTGGGCGGTGAGGGTTTGAGTGAAAGGAAGTCCCTTGTTGTGGTTGCATGCCTCTGCCCACCAAAGGAACTCTGCCCTTAGACAAGGAATGATAGGAATCAGTGTTTTCAGGTCTTGAGAATGTTGACACCAGAGACTTTTTAAGTACCATTGAAATTTCCTCATATGCAGTCTTGCATATGGAATTAGTAGAATGCATGAGGCCATGAACCCTAGGGCTTGCAGTATTTTTCTTGCAGATAGCTGGGTTTTGGTGGCCATTAGTTTGAAGTAGTTTGTCAAATAAGTCTGTTTTTCTGGAGTGAGGAATGCCATCTGGGAAGTTGTGTTCAAGCTTGTTCCCAGGAATACAATCTTTTGGTTGGGTACCAGTTGTGATTTATTTTCATTGATGGTGTACCCCAGAGAAGTTAGAAGTCTCTTTACAAATGCCAGGTGCTGAAGTAGCAATTCCTGACTGTCCACCTGAATCAGGCAACCGTCCAAGTATGATTAAATTTAAATATTTCTCTGTCTGCAGTATGCAATGGCTGGAGCCAGACACTTTGTAAATACCCTGGGTGCAGTAGATAAGCCAAAGAAAAGTGCAGAGAACTGATAGTGCATAGAGCTTGCCCTGAAATGTAGATATTTTCTGCAAGATTCCCTTATGGGGATGTGCAGATAAGCTTCTTTCAAGTCTAGTGTGACCAGGGTTGCCAGACGTCTCTATTTGGGCGGGACTGTCCCGAGATCAGCAGCCTGATCCCGAGTCCAGCCCTGCCGGTTTAAATCCCGGCCAGCCTCCGCTTTTTGTTTTTTTTTGATTGGCCCATATACCTGGCATACGGGCCAATCAAAAATTACTAAACACGAAGCTTCTTGTGTTCCGCATTAAACACGAGCTGCTCCGTGTTTAGCGATTTTTGATTGGCCCATATGCCGGTATATGGGCCAATCAAAAATCGCTAAACACGGAGCTACTTGTGTTGAATGCGGAACTGCAATGCATTAAACATGAGAAGCTCTGTGTTTAGTGCAGAGCTACTGTTCTTTAATGTGGAACTGTGTGCCGTGAAAGATCTTTTTTTTTTTTTTTGGTCTTCACTTGCCGTGAGAGACCTTCTTTTTTTTTTTGTCCCTACCTGGGGGGCTGGAAATCTGGCAACCCTGAGTGTGACTAGCCAGGCCTCTTTGGCTAGCATAGGAAGAAGCTGTTGCAGATTCAACCTTTTGAATTTTGGGACCATCAGGAAGGTGTTGAGAATTGACAGATCTAGGACAGGGAACCAAGAGCCCTCCTTTAGGGCACCAGGAATAATCTGGAGTAAAAACCCTGTCCCCATTTGCTCTACAGGCACAGGTTGAATAGCCCTGATACTGAGAATAGAAAGTACTTGCTTTTGAGCCTCTGCCCACTGGTTTGGAGGAAGGTCTGGCAACCCGCTTGGGACTGGGAGTGAGTGGAAGTAGAATCTGTATCCCTGGGATACAATGTTTAGGACCCACCGGTCCTGGGCAATGGACATCTAGTTTTGTGTATGCAGGGTGAGTTTTCCTCCTAGGGGTACAAGTACTTGAGCTTTGCTGGGAAGGAAGGTAGACAAGTCATTGTGAACTTTTTCCATAAAGGGGTGGCTTACCACTCCCTGTTTTAGAGGAGGGAGTACTCCATTGTTTAGATCTCTCCATGCCCTGAGACTGTAGTCTTGGTGGTCTGTTGCCCCTGGGTTTGGACTGAGAATGTCTGTGAGGGACTGAAAAGGACCAGTTTTTAGAAGGCCAATGTCTACTGAATCTAGGTGGCTGCACCTGTAAAAAATCTTTAGCAGTTTGCATAGATTTAGCTTTTCCTCCATCTTTTTAAGAACTTCTGCTTTTGTGCCAAACAATTTTTCCTGGTTTAATGGAGCAGCTTGTAATTTTGTTTTGACATGGTCTGGCAAGATTTGCTCCTTCAGCCAAGCATGCCTTCTCAGTACAGACCCAGTGACAGCAGCCCGGCAAGATGCTTCTAAGGCATCAAAACCACACTGCAAAGTATGTTTACTAACTTGGTTTGCAGAATGCATTAGCTGTTGTAAATCTTTATTTTTCTGTACAATTTGGAAGCAACAACATTTTTTGTTTAATTAGTTCCATAATATGCTGCTGGTACTTCAACATGTGAAACTGGCAATTCAAAGCCCTGATGGCAGGAGTTGCAGAAGTATATACTTTCTTACCCCATCTGTCTAAAGCTCTGGAATTCCTGTCCAAAGGGGTAGGGTTTTTAGCTGTGGTAGCCTTAATGCCTTTAGGTCCCTGGGAAATAGTCTCTGGATCCGCAGTGGGATTCTTAAAGAGAAACTTGTGCGAGTCAGGTAATCTGTAGTACCTGTCAGGCTTTCTAGGAGCTGGTGGTAAAGTATCAGGAGTAAGACTGGATTCCATGAAGACATCATCTACAATGTCCATGACATGGGGTACAGCTAGGCCTGTGCTGGGGCAAGTCTAAAATTCTCTTGAGTCTCTTTTTGGACTGAAGGTAGTCCTGGCATTCCCAGTGGAGATGCTCTCTTAAAGTATGCAAGGTTTCACCAAAAGAAAAGTCCTCTTGAGGGGAGGCAGAAGGAATGGAATTCTCTGCATCTGAATCCTCATAGGTAGATAAGAGTATGTCCTGGTAATCAGATGGATCAGAGTCATCAGACTCATGGTCTGTAGAATCAGAAGGAAAATCAATTATTTGTCTTTTTAGAGGGGGAAGGCTGGCTTCCCCTAATTAAAGTTATAAGGTCTTCAGCCATTCTAAGCATTTGTTTCTGTAGCAAGGGAGCTGGAGCATGCACTTTAGTCATCGGTTTTCTAGGCGTAGTGCAAACTCTGGGCCCAAGAAACTTAGTATTTTTAGTTAAAAATGAAGCTGTTGGTTTAATGCAAACATAGGAAGGTTGGAATACACCCTCAAAAGCCCGTGCCTGCACAGCGGCTCTGGCCCCATCCAAGGTAGAGACATCCGCAGGTTCCATAGACGAAGAAGCAACTCGCGGCTCACCGGACTCCGAATGGGTCTCAGCAGAGGCCTGTGAATCTGTAGAAGCAGGTATCAAGGGCTGCGCCTCACTGAGTACCAGCGAGCTGGTGAGTAGCGGAACGAAAGCGTCATCAGTAGTTTTGGACCTATGCAGTCTGTCTCTGTCTTTATCCTTACGTTTTTTCAGAAGATTGACAGTCAGATGGCTTATGGAAGTCATTTTGGAAAATAGAGAATGAGAGCGAAAGAATTTAGTGACAAAGATAGCCTGATGACGAATAGTTCGGGCATTAAGCAAGGCACAAAACCTACAGCGAGGAGCGTCGTGGTCTGGGCCTAAACAGATGACGCAGTAAGAATGAAAATCTCTGTGAGGTATTTGCTTTCCATAGGCAAGACAATTGTTAACTTTTTCTGACATCGGTTAGAGCAAGAAAAAAGGATCCCCAATGGGGTACTTAGCTTTAGAAGACTTTAGGTTTGAAACTTGAATAACGAAAATTTCAGGTAGAGGCTGACTGGCACTTGTGAACTGCTTCTGCTTCGGGCTCCGCTCAGCAAGAAAACCTGATGTCATGGAAGAGGCAACAGCATCTGATGCAGAAATCCCAAGACTCTGGTATTTGGGCCGACTGAGGGCTGCCTTCAGGCAGATAACCCAAGTATGATGACTGCAGCAGTGAAACACGAAGAAAATCTTCACTTCTCCTCCCTCCTCAGACAGAACCAGTAACTATGCCTAGCTTTACATCAACACCCTATACAAGCACCTGTATAACTGCATCAACTTGGCAGTACCTGTTAGGACCTAAACAAGCTCTTCAAGGAAAACTTGCCTGCTGGACAACTGCCATTTACAGGCTTTACAATAAAACGAAGAAACTGCTGTCTAAGAGTAAGAAGGAGCAGGCTCTAAACTGGAGACACTACCTCCTCAGCTTAAATAAACAAATAAGACTTCTTCTGAAGTCCTCCAAGGCAAATTTCGAATCCAAGTTAGCTTCCTCAACAAAGGACAACCATAAGGCATTCTTTAGTTACATCCATAACCTAAAAGGTAAGGCCCAGATTTGTGCAGAACTGGTAGTTAATGGTAACACATATACTGAGCTGGTGGACATGGCTAACCTGCTAACTGACAGGTTTGGTGAAAACTTCGCTCCCGTGTCCCCACCACATGTACCTTATGACATCCCTACCACCTGTCCCCTACCTTGCATCTCTAAAGAGTAGGTAGTAAATGCCCTCTCTAAGACCAAAAACACAGCATCAGTGGGACCTGATAACATCCTAGGCTGCATCCTACATGGGCTCAAACAAGAATTAGCATAATCATTGGGTACTCTCTTCAATCATAATCTAAACACCGTCTTTGCCCCAGCTGAATGAAAAACAGCCACCGTTATCCCCTTGCACAAAGGTAGTGTTTCTACTGACCCTGGGAACTACAGACCTATTAGTCAGACTAGCTTTATCTGCAAGGCTATGGAGAGAATCATTATGGACCTTATCAACAAAGATACAGGTAATCTCCAAACATTAGATCCTACCCAGTTTGGATTTGTCAAGGGGAGATCATGACTGTTAAACCTGGTGGATTTCTTTGAGGCAGTCACCAGGGCTCTGGATGAGGGGAAATCTGTGCATGCAGCCTACCTAGACCTAGCCAAGGCTTTTGACACTATCCCTCACTCAGGTGTCATTGACAAACTCTCCCAGCTAGATATCAACCCTTATATCGTAAGTTGGGTTGTGAACTGACTCACTGATAGAACCCATACAGTCAAAATAGGGGAATGCACCACCAACAGCAAACCCGTAACCAGTGGTATTCCAAAGGGATTGGTCCTGGGACCTCTATTGTTCAGAATCTATTTCTCTGAAGTACGAGCTAAAGCCAAGGGACTGTGGCTGACAAAGTTTGCTGATGATTGCAAACTGAGTGCAATCATAGAATCTCCTAACGATGTCAACATCCTTAAAGGTCGTCTTATGCAAACAAATGTTTGGTGTCTGAGTCATGGGCTCAAACTCAATACAAAGAAAATGTATTATCATCCGTTTCAGTAAGAGCAATGTTCCTTCAAATTACCACATCAGTGGCAATACCCTAAGTACATACTCAGTGGTGAGAGATCTGGGCACTCAGGTTGACAGCAACATTGTCTTTGATCACCATATTTCCACAGTGGTAAGAAGGCCATTCTGTATGGCTCATCTCATAAGTAAAGCCATTGCCTCAAGAAAAGGAGAAGTTATCACCTCCCTATACTCTTCACTCATTAGGCCAGTAATTGAGTACAACACTCCTTTTGGTATGTACCTTTCAAAGCACCTACAGCAATTGGAGAGTCCACAAAGGTTCCTCACAAGGAAAATTCAAAGTCTTTAGCAGCTATCCTATGTAAATCAGCTGAAATCACTGTCACTTTATTCAGACTACTCAGAAGCAATCTCTGACCCTGCTTTATTGGAAATGTTGCACATCCAGAAGTCAAATGGCACACGGGTTACTTGCTCTAAGGACCTAAACCTGGTATATGACATCAATAGAACCTGCTGGAGGGACAGATTTGTCTCACAGAGGTTACCATGGCTTTGGAATAGACTCCCACTTCATGTCTAACAGAGCAACTCATTGGCCCTCTTCAAACGCAATCTGAATGAGTGAATGGGTAACCATAAATTCACCACGAGGGGTCCACCTGTGTCTCTGTTGGACAGGGCAATAGGTACTGATCATGCTAACAAGGGTAAATTTGGCTACGGTTGTAAGGGCCCTCAGGCCATTACCCTAGTAATTCCCTATGATCATTGGTTATATAACCTTAGGTACACTTCAAGTGCTGGAAGCAATAGCAGTTTTGCACCCCATTTTTATCAGTGTAGCCTTCCTAATTCCCATCTCCAAGTAATTCCTGAGTACAAGTTCAACAAGATAGCAGTGCATATTCTAATCTACTATCCGAAGTAATGATTTTTTATAGCCTGAAATAGTGCTATAAAACTGGAAGAGAGAGCACACTTGTTCATAGGTTCATAGGTGTGTACTAGGCTAATGGCCCTGGAGCTTTTACAAGCCTAGCCTATAGAAGTGCCCTGGCATCGTGCCACTCATTAGTTACCAATGCCTTTATCAAGTAGAGGCACTGGAGTAATCCCCAGAGTGAACTTTCTATTTCCCATCCACTCATCAAAATCTCTTGAAGAGAGCCAGTGAGGTGTTCTGCTTGACATGTATGGGAAGTCTATTCCAGAGCATGGGCAGTCTCTGGGTTATGCATGTTCTGTTGACTGCGGTAATGAGGTTGAGGACTCTGGAGCATGTGGTGCAAAGGGATTAGGATTTTTTAGATGTAGCATTTCTAACAGAGCTGGGTCAGACATGGCTTTGTACGTCAAGTAGAGATCTCCTCTTAGTAGATGATATGAGACAGAGAATAGCTGGAGTTTTGTGTCTGTCCATGTAGGACATGTGTTTAAGGCCTAGGATCCTCTTTGTGAGGTACTTTTGTGGACTTTCCAGCTGTTGCATGTGTCTAGTGAGGTACATGCCAAATGGGGCATTATACTTGATGATTGGCCTAATGAGGAAAGAGTCAAAACAGATGATGACCTCTTTCTTCCTGGAGGCCAAACCCTTGGTAATGTGATTTGCCACATAGAAGGACTTTCTGACCACAATGGCAATGTGGTAGTCGAAGGAGAGGTTGCTGTCAACCTGTGTCCCCAAATCTCTAATAATGCCTTCAGAGTTCAGTGGGCTCCCATCAAAGTAATAGTTAGTGGGAACTGAGTTTTACCCAAAGAAGATAATACATTTTTTGACATTAAGTTAAATTAGCATCCTACTGTTAATGACCATTAGCTTACCTTTTGCAGTAATGCCCACAATGCAAATTACACTCCTGAATCTTTTTTATACAAGACATTCTTTTCTCTATTCTCTGAGAGTAAAGTGATCATAATAAAACTGAATATTTCATAATTTAAAGGTTATTTTAGGTGGTATCTTGGACTGCCATATTCTTGCTGCCCCATATCCCCCTGGTTAGCAAAGGGTAGCTACCATGTGCAGATAGATACCATCTGTAATGAGCAGGGACTGCTTAAGCTGATAAGCCAGACTGCTGACATTTGAGTGGATTGTGCTGAAGATAGCATGTCATAATAGACCTGGATATGCCTGGTTCTGTTGAGCTGCCTTGCTGGTACATATTCAAGATTTATAGCTGGTGTCTGCATGTAAATGGACATGGACTGTTGTGATGGAGTAATACTAAGTGGGAAGAATGGGTTGATTTGCCTAGCATTCATGGGTTAATTTTGGCTTCTGGCTTTACCACATTCCCTCAGCATTGGTAGCTGAGTTGTACCAACTGCTGCTTGAACTCCTCCTATATGTCTCCCTCCACCTCCTCTTCTAGAGGTTTTAAGTCCCCACCACCACCACCACAAGAGTGGCAGCTGCTTCATGTCCTGCCACCTTCGGTAGAAATGAGCAGAATGCAAGAAGTAAATGTTTTTCTTCCACTATGATGCCTATCCTTTACATCCCCCCCACAGCTATTTTTACTATATAAAGAAAGAAAAAATTAAGAACAGCTCTTACTTGTTGAAATAAGAGTTGCAGTTTGCTAAATTAAGTGGCTAGCTGCTCATGCACTGTGACTGTTTTGGTTTGATATAGTAATCAGCTGTGCATTTTTTTCTATATGTATATTCAATAACTCACCTAGAATAGAGAGGTTAGACTGCTAATGTATTTCGCTTAATTGCTGTTACGATATTAGACCTGCTCGATAATGGCCATGCAGAAATATTCAGTTTCTAAAATCAAAACTAAAGTAGTATTAAAATCTGTAGGTCAAGTTGAAGTTGACAGACTTAGGACAGGTAGACATGAAAGAATGTACTACCTGATGAATCAATGCAAAAAATGGTGAGTGTGCTACTTATGTACTATCTGATGAGTCACTGAGTGACAGGGAGGTGAGTCTGCTACCTATGTTCTATCTTATGGGTCAGTGACAGGGAGGTGAGTGTGTTACCTGTATACTAACTTTTGAGTCACTGACACTGACAGGGAGGTGCATGTGCTACCTGTGTACTACCTGATGGGTCGCTGACAGTAACAGGGAGGTGAGTGTGCTACCTGTGTACTACCTGGGGGCTATATTAAAACACAGAACATTCAAAATGTTGACTGTTCTAATATCGAACCCTACCAATCGAAAATACTAAACATCGAACATTCAGAACAGCGAATTTTTTCCTAGGGAAAAAATTTGCTGTTCCAAAACACATACACACAACACAAGCACACCAAACAAACAGCAATCCACACACATACACCTAAAGTCTTACACCTAACCATACACCACTAACTATCCACTTACCTTAACCCAAACCCTAACCCTAAGGTCCGTCACTATTGCAAAGTCACCTCACCCGTGCCCTAACCCTATCTCACCTACCCCGCCCTAACCCTCACGTCCACACAATTGCACACTTACCTGAACCCGACCTGTAACTTTCCACCAGAGCGCTGAAAATACCGAAGCAACAGAAACGGACAACCACATTTTTTCCCTAGGAAAAAAAATTGGTTTTCTGTTTCTTCGATATTTTCAGAGTTCTCTGAAAACTGGTCGATATTAGAACACTCGACATTTTAAATGTTCGGTGTTCTAATATAGACCCTACTAACCAATGGGTCGCTGACAGTGACAAAGAGGTGTGCATGCTACCTATGTACTATCTTATGGGTCACTGACAGTGACAGGGAGGTGAATGTGCTACCTAAGTACTACCTGATGAGTCACTG